>NW_003314372.1:250820-324784 GCF_000143415.4 Selaginella moellendorffii
AGAAGCTTCAAAACATGAACTCGATGTCCAGGGGGCTCACTAGTGCTGTGCTGATTTTGGGATTGAACAAGAGATCCAGAAAACTAGCTCGGAGCTTCAGTCTAGCAGCAGCATCCAAATTTGGATCATGTCATCACTCATATCAATCATCAGAAGCATCTAGTCAAGATCTACAATAACATGGGAAGGAATGGTTTTATAACTAAAGGCCATGGATCGATTGGGAGTGTAATATTTTATGTATCAAAGTTGGTGGTATTATGAAAGAGATTGTCAAGATAAACAATGGTGATACTTTATTGATTAATACTTTGGAGTTTGTGAAGTGCACACATAAGATAGCTAGTTTTATCATGGTGTAATTGTTTATTTTTAATTGTTTGATTTAGAGTACATTTATGGGCATAAGGCTCTTGTGCACTACATTCAGAAAGAGTTCTATAACATATTTTCAAATGAGTTTTTTGATGGTTTGCCCTTGGAATGTGGATTCAGCATGAGATTGCTAGAGCTACTCTTTATTGTCAGCAATTGATTCATACTAGTCCTATTGAAGGTGAGGAGATCAATAGATAAATTGTTAAATACCCTAAAAAAAGATGGTTGTAGATTGGGCTGCTCTAATGGTGATAGTTAAAGAAAAGTTATGTCAATTACAAGGGATTAAATAATTTTTAGTGATGTCATTTGGTTTGACAAATCCTTTTATCACTTCTCAAAGGTTCACAAATCAATTTTTAAAGCTTTACTTTGGTAAGCTTACTTTGATGATATCTTATTATTCAACTCTACAATGGAAAAATATGAGATGATATTATAAGTGATTAGATTTTTAAATTCATGTCTAAATTTTGGCAAATGGTCTTTAAAAAGTTGAGTAAGAGTAGTGATAAGCATCCATAATCAGATGGGTAAACAAAGTATATAAATCACTGTTAAAATATATGTTAAGGTCTTTTATGGGAAAATTGACTTGGCAAGGAGTATAGGAGAAATACTTGCCTTTGCTTCAATTTGCTCATAATAACACTTATCAATTGGCTATTAGTATGTTTCCATTCATGGCAATATAAGGATATGAGCTCAAGTCTTTTAGGGATTTGAGTTTGGCATTGCTTTATATTTGTGATTTCTTGAAGGATATGCAACATAAGCTTGAGTTGGCAAAGTTGAACATGAAACAAACTTAAGAACAAAATAAGAAATTGACTAATAAGCATAATTATCACTGAGTATCACAAATGTGACATTAAAAATCAAAAAATATTTGTCAACCAATCTTTATAGATCCTTTCTCTTTACTATCATAATAGTAGAAGGTTGATATTATTGATTCCCTTTATAGTCTCCACACAAGCTAATTGAGAAACTAATTTAGATCGGAAGAAGTTAAGCATATTTGACATGGTAATGAGAAATTTATATTGTTGGCTTGCATTTGCTAATGTTGGGAACCCTTATAATATTGAGTTTAGTCCCTCAATATTGTTATGTGATAGTTTACCGTATCCATTAGATACCATCGCTATCATACCCCATATGTTAGTTCCATTCCAGATCTATGTACTATTTATGGTAAGTGTCTAAATAAGCTCAAAAGTCTATGGAATGTAAAAAGTGTTTTGAATTGTAGTGTTGTTTTTATGTCCTAATTCATGATCTAGTGCCATTCTATACTTAGTAATTTTTCACACTTGTCCCAAAGACTAACTTTTGGAATTGGGGTGAAAGCCCAAAGCCTACATTTCTTAAGGTGGGGAGGGGGGTGGGGGAAGAAGAGGGGGTGGGAGGGTCAACTGTGGGGGGTTTCAAATATATATTATGGATAGTGGTTAGATTGCATAGCCAATTATTTGAGATGTTAATTTAGCTTTCACTGGGCTAAGTGTCACGAATGTGACTTTGGGTATCAAAAGTTACCTATCGACCAATCTTTACGAACACTCTTTTTTTATTGCCACGACTTGGGCATTTTGAGGGTACTTAGACCATACGAACATAAGGGAGGAATTCCCATATACTATTAACTAAGCATATTTAGCCCAGTAAGGAGTTCCTGTTTCGTTATGTTTTGCACTGGCTAGTGACAAGAACCCTCACATATTGAGACTAATCTCTCAATATCGCTGGATGATAACTTACCGTATCTACCAAACACCTTCACTATCATGCCTTTTGTGTTAGTTTCATTCTAGTCTCAAATGCTATTTATGGAAAGTGTCTAAATTAATGATTTTGGCATATCTACGGAATGTAAAGATTGTTCTAATCATCCCGTATCCAAATTTGGAATCTAAGAACATTCTATATTTAGTAATTTTGAGTTTGTCCCAGAGACTTAACTCCTAATACTAAGGGAGGTTTGGGGTGAAAGCCCAAAGCATGTGTTCCTCAAGGAGGGGGGTTCCAAATATATAGTAGGGATAGTGGGTAGGTCAGGCATAGCTGACCAACCTAAGGCATAGTCTAGCTCCTAGTTGAGTGCCTATCCTTATATTACATCTAACTTGGGTCTAAGCCCAAGTTCCACATTATGTTAGTTGGTGGAGTACTTATATCCTCACGTTAGGCCACTAGTATGCTAAAATAGCACCAGACTCTATTTAGCTCTATTTTGCATGCTAGTTTTAATATTGGGATGTTGGATGCTCTAAAACTGTTCCAAATTGCTCTACACTCTTGTTCCTTTGCTCCATAGGTTGTATGTTTGGGAGTTCTGTGCTTCAATGCCATTGCTCCTTGACTCCATGCTTGGGAGTTTGGCACTATTCCTTCATTTAGTGGCTCAAAGCCCTGAAACTTGGGTTTTGCATCACTGTCCTTTGGACACGTGACATATAGAGGGTTTTTATGTCACTCTTTGTTTTATGTTCAACTTAGGTTTAAGCCCAAGCTCGATGCTATGCTAGTCTTCTAGAAGTATTTTTAACTACTGTATAGTAGATATAAATATTTCATAAAGATGGATTTATAAAATAGTTTAACTTTCCTTATATTTTTTTAGCATCATTAAATTAATATTAAAACCTCCACTATAAAACTTTATAAATAACTTGTATTCTAAATATCTATTACTGCATGCTAGTTTGAGGATACTTCAAAGTTAGGTGTAGTGATATCAATAGAAATCAAAGTTTATTATGTGGAAGAAGAAGTACCTATGTTGCACTTAGAAAAATCTTTGACATGATTACTTGCTCATTGCTCGGCTTGGTTACATACTTTGATCTCAAGTTTATATACCATTTGGGACTCCTCTATGAAATCTGGAGTTAATTAACTGAATGATAAATAAAGCAATCAATGGGAGTGGATGTCAATCCTCATATAACTTTTCATTATTCCTCTAGTAAGATATACTATGAATAGAATTATAATGGACATAGACACTTACAAATGCTTGTCACTATTTCTTGGCTGCTAAGCTTTTTTCTAGCACTAGATTGACACCTCCGAAGTGTAACTGACTTGGCTAGGCAATTGAATAGATCCAAAGCAAATATAGTGTTCTTTATGCAAAGAAGTAAGAGAGTATATAGTACAATTGAATACAAAAAGTTTTGCAAATGTTTAAGCTTAATGTCAACATAATATTTATCATGACTTTTCTAATATCAAAATGATTAAACACTATAGTGCTCATTCCTCAAGTGGTTCTTTAGGAGTTCCATTCTTACTCTTGACTTTTTGAGTTGAAGTTTTTGATCCAAACTTGTTACACTCATTGGATTTTCACTTTAGCCATTACCATGTGGCACACTTTCGGCTCCATTGTGGAACTTAGGGATTTTTGTTTTACACCTATATGTCATTACAATTTTAAAGGCAATAATTTATAGCTCACAAGGGATTTTATATTGCACTTAAGATAGGTGGATCTTTGAGTGTATGAAATGCTTTATATTGCTTTTGTCTTTCTTTTTTGTTAGTTTTTACATGTTTGTCTTCACTCCTAAATAACACCTAGCTTAGCGACATCCATCTATGTATAACTATCAACATCTATTTCAAGATGTCCAATAATTCATTTGTGTCAAAATGTTTATCTCACCCCTATAATAGCTTTTACATTTATAGTCTTTGCCACCAACTTCTCCATTTAGACTATTAATAGATCACGTGCTTTCAGTTACTTATTTTCATATTTCTTTTTTTGCATCTTCATATGTAGTTTTATTGACATTCTGGTTTTATATTTAGTTTATTCTTGAGATAATGTAGCTTTTTTCAGTTGTGAAGATTAATATATAAAGATTGATAATTGCAGGAAATAACCTCTTTATGATATTATGCAAAACATAGATATACTTACATATTAAAATTTGAATATCTTTACAATTGCATATACGCAATTCAATACCAATTATTGGTAGTTGTTAATTTTAGTTTGAAAATCATTTGAAGTGGATTTGTAGGTTCAATTGTTGTTAAGTCTTTATGCCACAATGCTACTATTGCCTTTACAATTTGCATTCTTCTTATATGTAATGATGCATTTCAAGCATATTCTTTAATTCTTACTTCTAATAGTACTCATAAAGTATTTCCCTCAAGTGGATGGCTTATAAAGACTTCCAACATGCCACTATTGCTTCCACTACTCTCAGATAGATAAAAAATGTCCAATGTTTATGTTCTTCTGGTGGTAATACATGTCAAAGATAACTTTGTAATATATTATTATTCTACTAGACTAGAGATAAAATTTAATATTAATACAAAAGATATTAAGTAACATAAATAGCTTAATATCATTAATGAGTACATACCTATAAATGGGAATTAAAGTTTTATCTTGTAGTAAATCAAGAATATGACTAAAGAGTTTTATCACACTCAAAAATAGGTAGCCACTAATCTTCTAAAGCATTCATAGAGTTACCAACAAGCATTCTTCTGGAACTAAAGAGTTTTATTTACACTCAAAAATTGGTAGCCACTAATCAATGGAAATGAAACTTATGCCATTTACTCCGATACCATATGTATTACACTTTATTTCTGTTCCTTTAAACTAACTTGAAAAAGGGCAATTGGTTGATGAAAGAAGCCTTAATAATTATTTTATCCCCATTTATCCTTTAAGGTTTTAAGGATTTACAACGATAGTATATCTAAATCTCATTCCATGATTACATACACTATATTTATCCACCCTTAATGATGCTCTTCGACTAACACAATATTATGAGATATTGCCTTTTCCACTTCTCACTGCATGTCTTTCAGCTCTACTTTCTATAGGAAATGGTATTGTTCCGATAGAGGTTGATGTTGTTCTTGCTTGTGTTCAAGGACTGAGGTGAAGATGTGGTCGTGGTTATGATGTTCATTGCTAGGTATATGATGAAATTAGCTATATATATTAGCATTTTCCGAATTAGTATCCTTTATTTCTTGGGTGAAAGCTTTTGTGTCAACCACGTCCTATTGGCATTGCTATGATGGAAGGTCTAAACATTGAGATTATTTTGGGAAATGAGGAGTCATATAAGTAGTGAAGGGTCCTTATACAAATAAGTTAATGACCCCTCCATCCTTTTTTTAGAAGTATCATTAAAGGGTTCATTTAGCATTAGTTCATGTAATATTTACTTTCCAAGTTTATTTTCATAATAAGATGTCTCCAATTATTCTATTTGTGTTGGCTAATATAAACTTGAGTTTATCTTCTATTGCTGAACTTGTTGCTATATATTGTTGTCTATATTTTTTTTGTATAGTAGAGCTAATTTTTATTCTTTATAGCAATAGCTATACAATGTTACGAACATAGTTACGAACACGAACACGGAACACGAACACGAGCCTCAGATTTCAGGAACCCGAACACGGAAAACGATCACGGCCCACGATGGCTCACAAATATTCTACTGAATATTCTAAGAATATGTTATTTAAAAATTATATTCTATTTCTTATTATATTATTATAGGAATATGCTATATTTTATTATATTATTCTTAATATTTTTATTTGCACATAAACTACTTCACACTTTTAAACTACTCAAATATCCTGCATCTCATCGTCATCTTCAACCTCATGATCTTCGACCTCACGATCTTTGACATCATCTCCATCTTCCTCTTCCTGTCCTGACTCAAGCTCGTCTTCAGGATGAGGAACTGTCTCCAGGACTTTGTAGCTTACAAACTTGTCGTAATCACGATCATTTTTGTAGGTTAACAACCTGGTGTTGCAAGCCACAAAAACCAGATCCGCTGTCCTGTCCATGGTAAGTCTGTTCCTCTTTTTTGAAGAAACATGCTGGAAAGTACTGAACAATCTCTCCACCGAGGACGACGAGCATGCCTGACTTAGAACTCGAATGGTCAACTTCTGAAGAGCTGGAGTTCATAACCATAGTCCTCCCACCAACGTACAGCTCCCCTCTTAGTGCGATCAGCCTTAGCATCATATGAGTTGAAAATGCCTCCTATCCTCCGGTAAGTTAAAAGCTCATCACGTATCACATCCCTCTCACTGGATGTAAACATGGCCAGCAGATAAGCATTCCAGTCCTTCATGACCTCTCTGTTAGCATGCTTTTCATACTCCTGAAACTCGGGGTCCAACATGTACGCCACCGAGTGCATGAGCGAGTGATACTCATGCCACCTATTAGACATGATCTGATGAAGTTCCCTGTACCTGCCATAATCCGACTGTCCTTCCTCTAAACTTGCATCCAACCTGTTCATGCACTCATATATCTTTCCAATCGCAGGTATATCACAGTCCACAACACGAAGAAGCAGCATAACATCCTTGGACACCTCTAGCATGTCCTTAACCTGTTGCCAGAAACTGTCATCAAAAACCGTTGCATAACTGTCCCTTCCTGCTCTCGACTTCGACTCAGGCCTTGCTCTGTACGCAGGGCATACGAACATCTGTTGTAAAGCTTCTCGGAGCTCCACCAGCCTCTCCATCATAATGAAGTTGTAGCCGAACCTGGTATCACAATAACGCAGTAATCGCTTGTGAGTAAACACCGCCAACAGTGCCACTATATGAGAGTGGTTTCTAACGAAGATCACCAAAGACTTTCCACGCTCCAGAAGTGTTGCCATCCATGGAAGTACACCGAAGTCTTTCAAGGCATTGTTCAAGCAATGGGCAAAACATGCTGCCCATTGAATTTTTGGGTACCTCTGTTGCAAAAGTGCTGCTGCTGCTCTGTTTGCATTTTCCCCAT
Organism: Selaginella moellendorffii; assembly: GCF_000143415.4. Classification (NCBI taxonomy): domain Eukaryota; kingdom Viridiplantae; phylum Streptophyta; class Lycopodiopsida; order Selaginellales; family Selaginellaceae; genus Selaginella; species Selaginella moellendorffii. Next base: position 258,022 of record NW_003314372.1, read on the forward strand.
CGGTTACAACCATGACAACGTTCTCTGCACCTACAATGTTAATGCCTTCTTCCCAGCAGCGCAGAGTATTTTCAGCTGTTTTTCCTGTTAAGGAAATGTCGATAGCCTTCAAAAAAGCTCCTCGTCCTTGACTATATGCCACAAGCCCCATGATATGCCGATTCCTCCTATCTGCCCACCCATCTGCGCATATGGTTGCACCCCTCTGCTCCCACTGCTTCCTCAAGGACGCCATCTCAATGTCAATGAATCGTTTCTCTTTCACCAAAAGCTTATCCCGGAGATCATCATATTTTGGTGGTGCATAAGGCACACCATGCCTGGCAACTTCCTGTATCATGTTGAGGAAGTAAGGTGACCAAGCCTTGACAAATGGAATGTGTTCATTCCAGAAAAATCTTTCGATAGCCACATCAACTCGGTTCTTCCGCTCAGGATCCATCGAATCAACAATATGGACTTGACTCTGTTTGCTAAAAAACAGGGAACTGCAGCCACTTCCACTTGACTGGGATGATACCACCGGTGGAAATCCTTGGACATTGCCATCCATTCTCATAGAAGCACCACCAGACTCCGTCTCGGTTCACCTCGGACTCCACTTCGGGTCCATCTCGGACTCCATATCGGACTCCATCTCAAACCACACTTCGGGTCCATCTCGGACTCCATATCGGACTCCATCTCGGACTCCGTCTCGGTCCTACTCGGACTCCATCTAGGGTCCGCCTCGGACTCCATCTCAGACACTTCCATGTGTCATGTATTGGTCCTTTTTGGGTCCCTTTCTGAAGCCTTGCTTATTGCTCGCTTCGTGCTCGCTCCTTGAGCACTTTGTTGGGAGTTCCACTCCCGCTCTCGACCTTCCAAGTTAGAGCTTTTAGTCTAAACGTGTTACACTCGTTTGGGCTTACGTGTTACACTCGTTCTGGTCTCACATTCATGAGCACCAACCTCAACTATATGAGGGTAATCTTGTGACTCCTTTATTGCTTTGGAGTCTTTATCTTTCCCGTGATCCCAACTATAGTTGTTTATCACAACTATGTTAGCCCATTTGTTGCGTCAAACACTCATTCGGATCACATCCTCAGCTCTCTGAGGAAACCTTATACTGTTCCCAAGATCCCAAAGTCGTTCCATTATTGGCCCTTTTCTATCCACCACATTGTGCTGAAGTTCACGTATGAACTTGAGTGGAGAGCCATGTCCTCTCGACATGCTACTCCTTAAGGATAAGCCCACTCCTAGGACCTTTCGATGCCAACATCAATGGTGATATACTTGAGCACCAATAAAAGTCGGACTAAGGAACAACTCCGATACCAAGTTGTATGCGACTAATTTTTCCATTCTACTTTAGTCACTTAACCACACCTTCGACCACTTGGAGGAGTCTCACTCACAACCTCCTTAAGTCCAATTCAGGACTTGGGACTTGCTAGCCCCGAGAATGGCATCCATGCCACTCATCCCTTGCACTTAGTCCAGGTGCTCCACGTGTCCGGTCCCAAGATCGACACCCCAAGGTACCACCGACCTACTAGCCCGTTACGCTAAGGCCATGCCCCTTTACCTTGGTCATACCGGTGGTCTAACACCACCTGCATCACAATCCCGTCTCTCAAGGACTGGACCATCCGTGGGCCATGAGTGATCATTCTAGATCCACTCCTTAGCATCCTTAGGATGCCCACAGACGTGGGGAATAACCTTCCCCAATATCTCTTTTCTGGTCCCCACCAAGTCCCTTTCTGCCCATGGCCGTGTTCACCAACACTACCACTGGATCGAGGCCCACAGGCCCGACCACTAAGTCCCACGGTCCTCTGGGACTTCCTCACCACATGACTGTGTCCTTGGTCACTACCCCAGAGGACTGCTCCTCTTCCTTTCCACAGTCTGGGCCTTTGGGACAACATTTCGGAACACTGTGGCCTTACGCGAGCCACCTGGGTACTCTCCCCACCTTCCGCCTTTGGGTGCTCTAGCCATGGGCTTAGAGCGAAGTTCCGTTGAGCCACGCCTGGTATCCAAGTAGGTAGTGCCACCCACACTTGGACTAGGAGCATCGGCCAGTCGATCTCCCAGGGGAACTAGAGCCGGCTCTTGAACACTTCACCAAGCTACCCCGCTTGTCGGTCCGTATTCACTCTAGTCTTGGACTTCCCAGTGGTCAGTTCATCACCCAACACTGGGTCTGACCTTCCTGGGCCAAACTGGCCTTTCCTGGCCAAACTGGCTCCACTGCAGTCCTCCCCCTTACTATACTTTTGGAGCTCACCAAACCCCCCAGGGTCTGGGAGACGAACGCTTTGGGCTTTCACCCTCTCAGACTCGAACTCGGACTCGGACTCAGACTCGGATTCGGACTCGGATTCGGACTCGGACTTGGACTCGGACTCGGACTCGGGCTCGGGCTCGGTCTCAGCCTTGGCCTCGGTCTTGGTCTCGGTCCTGGTCCCGGTCTCGGTCTCGGTCCCGGTCTTGACCTCGGACTCCATCTCGGGTCCTTCTCGGACTCCATCTCGGACTCCGTCTCGGTCCATCTCGGACTCCGTCTCGGTTCACCTCGGACTCCACTTCGGGTCCATCTCGGACTCCATATCGGACTCCATCTCGAACTCCACTTCGGGTCCATCTCGGACTCCATATCGGACTCCATCTCGGACTCTGTCTCGGTCCATCTCGGACTCCATCTAGGGTCCGCCTCGGACTCCATCTCGGACACTTCCACGTGTCATGTGTTGGTCCTTTTTGGGTCCCTTTTTGGAGCCTTGCTTATTGCTCGCTTCGTGCTCGCTCCTTGAGCACTTTGTTGGGAGTTCCACTCCCGCTCTCAACCTTCCAAGTCACAGCTTTTAGTCCAAACGTGTTACACTCGTTTGGGCTTTCGCTTCGGCCACTACCACGTGGCACCCTTTCTGGCTCCACTTTGGAGCCTAGCGATTTTGTGTCTCACAAGTCAGTCTGTAGCGCATGTGATCATGGGATGAGATTTGGATATACTGTCATCGTGGATCCTTGGAACCTTGGGAGATAAATGGGGATAAAATAGCCACTAAGGGCTCTCTCATCAAGCAATTGCCCCTTTTCCAGTTGGCTTAATGGGAGAGAGATAAGGTGCACTACAGTTGGTATCGGAGCAAATGGCACAGGTTCGAATCCTATTGATTAGTGGCTACTTAAAAGTATAATATACCCTTGAACAAGGTATATTCCTACCCCTAAATTTGAAATCATACATATTGGGCATCCATGCGTACGTCCTTCCTCTTCTGTGGAGTATCCACGGACGAAGGTATCCACCGTGGGACTGCGGTACGGGTGGATGACTAGTTGCCTCACATGGAATAGCTGGTCTACACAATGGAAGGATTGGTAGATTGAGTGCGGAAATGGAGGTGCTGGTTCCCCTTGGCTCAGTAGGGGTTGTTAGTCAATAGTCAATGAGGACATTGACATCTCTGAAGGGGGGGTGAGTGTAGCGCATGTGATCATGGGATGAGATTTGGATATACTGTCACCGTGGATCCTTGGAACCTTGGGAGATAAATGGGGATAAAATAGCCACTAAGGGCTCTCTCATCAAGCAATTGCCCCTTTTCCAGTTGGCTTAAGGGGAGAGAGATAAGGTGCGCTACACAGTCCTTCTACAAAGAGCCACCGTGGGTCCTCCTCCCACAGTTTGGCTGTATTGTGTTTGGGGTGTATCACTAGGAGGCTCTACTGGAACATGAGTTGCCATGGCTGTCTCCCCGGTTGTAGGCCCATGAGAAAAATCTTGTACCTTAATGCCTTTACCATATTGCTGGGGTTGATGATCCCCAGCCCCCCTAGGATGCGTAGCCTCACTGTAGACTCCCACACCATCTTGGCCATGGTCCGCTTTGTAGCCAATGCTCCACGCCATACATAGGTTTTCACCATCTGTCTCACCTTCTACAATGTAGTCTCCAACATTGGTATTAAATTTTCCATTCTACTTTAGTCATTTAACCACACCTTCAATCATTTGGAGGAGTCTCACTCACAACCTTCGTAAGTCCTATTCTGGACTTAGAGACTTGCTAACCCCAAAAATGGCATCCAGACCACTCAACCATTGCACTTGGTCCTAGTGCTCCACGTGTCCAATCCCAAGATTGACACCCCAAGGTACCACAGGCATACTAGCCTGTTACGCTAATGCCATGCCCATTCACCTTGGTACCACTTGTGGTCCAGCACCACCTGCATCGCAGTCCCGTCTCTCCAAAATTGGGCCATCCGTCCAAGAGTGACCATCCAAGATCCACTTCTTAGCATCCTTAAAATTCCCGCCGACAGGGGGAACTGCCTTCCCCAATATCGCTTTTACAGTCCCCACCAAATCCCTTTTCTGTCCATGGCCGAGTTTGCCTACTCTGCCACTGGGACAAGGCCCACTGGCCCAACCACTAAGTCACATTGTCCTTTGGGACTTTCTCACCACATGACCATATCCTTGGTCGCCACACTAGAGGACTGCTCCTCTTCCATTCTACAGTCTAGGACTTTGGGACAACATTTCAGAACACCGTGCAAGCCTCATGGGTACTCTCTCTGCTTTCCGCCTTTGGGTGCTCTAGCCATGGTGCTAGAGCAAGGTTCTGTTGAGCCACGCCAAGTATCCAAGTATCGGACTCGGACTCAGACTCGGACTTGGGCTCGGGCTCGGTCTCGGCCTCGGCCTCGGTCTCGGTCTCGGTTTTGGTCCCGGTCTTGGTCTCGGTCTCGACTTCAGACTCCATCTTGGGTCCTTCTCAGACTCCATCTTGGGTCCATCACGAACTCCATCTCAGACTCCATCTCGGGTCCATCTCGAACTCCATCTTGAACTCCATCTCAGACTCCATCTCGGGTCCTTCTTGGACTCCATCTCGGTCCATCTCGGACTCCATCTCGAACTCTATCTCGGGTCAATCTCAGACTCCATCTCGGACTCCATCTTGGGTCCATCTTAGACTCCATCTCGAACTCCTCCATGTGTCATGTGTTGGTCCTCTTGTGTCCCTTTTCTAGAGACTCACTTATTGCTCGCTTTGTGCTTGTTCCTTGAGCATTTCATTGGGAGTTCCATTCCTGCTCTCGACCTTTCAAGTCAGAGCTTTTAGTCCAAATGTGTTACGCTTGTTTGGCATTTGCTTCGGCCACTACCACGTGGCACCCTTTCGGCTCCACTTTGGGGCTTAGGGATTTGTGTCTCACAACTGGCCAGATTGAGAGGTGGTACCAGATGCTAGGGAGGATCATGCTCTTGACTATTATGATCCGCACTAGGAGCCCAAGTTTCCTTGGGGTCCATTTCTGAACTGCAGTCCAGATCCTCTTGAGAAGTGTGTCGTCGTGTGTGCCTACATTGTATTGGACCCCAACTTGGATGCTGAGGTACCAGGTGTCTTCACCTGGGCCAAGCCACTGAAAGCCTATCTCCAGCCCCCAGGCCTCGATGCCTAGCTTTCCCCAGTTCACTCCTACTGACTTGTTCTAGTTGATGGTTGCTCCTGCTGCCATGTTGAAATTCTCCTGCTTGGGTTTTGCTGTGTTGAGGTTCCCTGGGGTGGCAAGCAGGAAAAGTGTGGTGACATTCGTGAATGCCCCATCTTGCAGCTCTTGTGTCAAGACTTGTGTTCTCGGGAGTTATAGCCGTTCAGTGGGCAGCACCAAGCCTTTTGTATCCCCTCCTTGCACTAGGAAAGAGCCCAGCATCTCTGCCACTATTAGAAATAGGTAGGGAGTGAGTGGACAACCTTACCTCATTGAGCATCCCAAATGGAAGGTCAGGCCTATCTCTCCATTTAGTGTGACCCGGCTTGATGCTCCCTTGTATAGAAGTGAGATGCGCGATACAATTTTTGCCTGGATCCCTATCCTCTACATGCAATCCTCCATGAAGTCCCAATCATCTCAATCGTAGGCTTTCTCAAAGTCTAGTAGCCACACCACAATCTGTTGGTTTGAAGCGTTTGCCCACCATTGTGCAAGGAGGTACATCTAGATGGTTTTTGCGATTTGTTGTCCCAGCACGAAGCCTGTCTATTGTTCTCTGATGATGAGGGGCATGACTAGTTGTAGCTTGAGTGCCATCGCTGCAAACACCACCAAGCAGGGTTGACCAGTGGCTCAACCAGCCCCTATTTTTCAATGCACTATTCAAAGTGGAAGCTGTGACACTGGGACGAGAGACACACCACACAATTTAGAGGAAAATGCATGCAATTGACTTCTGAACCATGAAACAATTGGCAGGAGTGATCAATAGGGATTGGTGGCAAACAGTGAGAAGGACTCAAGTTTTTGGACCTTGGAAGCGATGCAACATCCTACTGGATGTTCTGCAACTCCTTCGAGTGGTGAATGACACGAAAGCAGGGACAAAGTGGCCGAGAAGATGCCTTAAAGCAGGAGACTTTGTGGCAATCCAGTGACAAATAGAGTGGGAGGAGCATGATGTAGTGCACCGTCCATTGGGGATGTGGACTCGTGCGTTCACTGCACCTACACCAGCATGGTAAGAAGGAAACGTTGAGGTGTGGTTTGTCGCTGAACCAAAGTGCAACATAGGATGCCCCTTTTGCGTCATGGGAGGAGATATGCTTCTCCCGATAGGTGAGAGGCAAGTGATGTTGGACGTCATGGATGACGAGGTACGTGGGAAGATTCGTGTGCTTAGGCAGTTGCCCAAGAGGCTGGACGTGGTGGCCTACTGGAGGGTGACGAATCATTGTGTAAGGAACTAACTCTCCGAGATGCCGTAGGCTAAAGGATCCCCAAAAGCATGACCAAAATGACAAAGAGTTCATCGGATGGGACTGAGTCGAAGATCGAGTCCAAGACCAACTTTGAGACCGAGTTCGAGATCGAGTCCGGGATCGAGTCCGAGGCCGAATCGGAGACCGAGTTCGAGACCAAGTTCGAGACCGAGCTCGAGACAGAGTTCGAGATCCAAATCGGGTCCGAGACCGAGTCTGAGGTCGAGTCCGAAGTTGAGTCCGAGATCGGGTCCGAGATTGAGCCTGAGATCGAGTCCGAGACTGAGTCCGAAGTCTGGTCCGAGATCGAGTCTGAGATCGAATCTGAGACTAAGTCCAGGAACCAGTCTTGAAGGAACTCTCCAGTGGTGCTTCCAAACTGACTTGAGGTTGAGACTAGGGCCGAGGGGCCTTGGGTGGGAGTGAGCATGGGCTTGGGTGGTGCTGGAGGGGCCACCCAAGGAAGTGCTCAAGAGTAGCTCCCACTCCCGAAAGGGAAACCGACTGCGGTGCTCCTGGCTCATGTGGAGTGGTGCCCCAGTTGAGTACCTTGTGGCTTATTGGTCCTCGCCCTTCCCAGGGGCTTGGGCCTTCCCTTCGGGATGGAACTGGGGGGGTAGAGGTACCCATACCGAGCCGTTAAGCCATGGTGTTTTGGCCCAATGTCCCGAAGCAAGTGTTGCACCCAAGGCTTGGGATTTAGAGGGTCCCATGATCAAGTCTTGTTGTACCAAGGGGTGTTAGGAACTTGGAGGCTTGGTGTGCTTGGCTGCTTGTGCATGTGGGGAGGGTAGCTGAACCTTAAGTCCAGTCTAACCTAGGAAGGGGGATTGGGAGGGATTTGGGAATCCGTGGATGGAAGGCTAACTCTCCATTGTTTGTGCAGTGATTAGCTAAAACCAAGTAGGACCAAGTAGGAGCTAGTACAATATGCGAGAACCTTAGCAAGGGAACTTAGCACAAGCCAAGGCAGTGTTGGTCGGATAGATGAGGTAAGCTGGAAAATTGGAAATGAAAAATTTGTGGCTTACACATTGATATAGTGATGACAGCAACTATTAGAAGATCTGGATTGGGACCTTGCTGCATGGCAACGAGGGACAAGAAGCTTTTTCTCCTGAAGTGCGCAATGGACTATTGACATCTCGAGAGGAGGCAAGAGAGGAGATTCCGAAGCTGTGGCAGAACTGTATATTATAGGGGGTTGATGCGGATCAAGTGGTGGACAATATGATTCACTTCTGGAAGTTGCCTGTTGTCACAAATATGACTTTGGGTATCGAAAGTTACCTATCAGCTAGTCCTTTCAAATATTCTTTCCTTACTATAATGATGGTAGGAGGTCGGTATTGTTGGATCCTTTATTAGTCTCCGCCTAAGCTAATTGAGAAACTAGTCATCACATGTGCACTTAGACCGGAAGGGCACTAAGTAAGGAAATCCTAAATTGTCATTTGTCAAGTAGACTTGACACGGTGATGAGAAACTCATGATGTTGACTTGCACTTATTAGTGTTGGGAACCCCCGTGATGTTGAGTTTGGTCCCTCAATATTGCTAAATGATAGCTTATCGTGTATGCCAAACACCCTTGCTATCATGCTCTTTCAGTTAGTCTCATTTTGGTCCTAAATGCTATTTATGGAAAATGTCTAGATTTGCTTATTTGGTATATCTATGGAATATAGAGATTGGTCTGAATAAATAGTGTTTGTCCCATGTCCAAATTTGCATTCTAGTGCCATTCCATATTTGGGGGGTTCTAAATTTATGCCAACCAACCAGAGTTATAGTCTAGTTCCTGCTTATGTGCCTGTCCTTGTTCTATGTCTGATTTGGGTCTAAACCCAAGCTCCACACCATGCTAGCTAGTGGAGTACCCATGTTCTTGCGTTAGGCCACCGGTATGCTGAAATAGCACTAGACTCCATTTGGCTCTATTTTGCGTACTAGTCCTGGCATTGGGATGCTAGATACTCTAGGATTATTCTAAGTCACTTCGTGCTCTTGTCCCTTTGCTCCTTGGGCTATATGCTTGGGAATTGTTCCCTACTTCAGTGCTATTGCTCCTTTGCTCCATGCTTGGGAGTTTGACACCGTTTTTTCGTTTAGTGGCCCAAGGCCCTAAAACTTAGGTTCTGCACCACTATCATTTGGACACATGGCATGTGACATGTGGCATATGACACATCGCACATGGAGGGTTAAGGTTCTGCTTCGTGGTTATCTTATGGTAAATCACCATAGGATAAAGGGTAAAGACCACATGTGCTACACCCATGCAGGAAAAAGTGAAAGTCACCTCGTGGTTGGTAGCGAACAATGGGCTCCTGGTTGGATAACGCTTCCAGGATGACACGAGTCACAGGTGCAGGGAGTGTGGCAAAATTGAGATGGTCAAGCATGCATTGTGGGAGTGTGATACTGCAAAGGAGGTGTGGTGCCAAATCATCAAGGTAGGGAAGGAGTTGAGAGTCATACAGGATTTTGAGGCCTGTAGTGGAGACATGCTCCAATGGTTCGAGGGAGCAAGGGGTCTTGCCTAGGGCCCAGCCCTGCGGCACATCAGGTGTAGAGGGTGGCATGGTTGGGGGATTTAGGTCTATTGGGATGTGACTGGGGTGGAGATAGGAGTCCCCCTGTGGGAGGCTCTTGGCCATACTCAATGGGCGGTATGGTGGGCGATAGGAGTCCAAGCCTTGTGGGAAGCACATAATCGGGTGCATTTTGATGGAACACAGGTCAAGGTATCACAGGTAATGGCTGAGTGGTGGAGACTTACACTGGCAATAGTACGGCTTCACCATACTATCCTTCGAGACAAAGGGAAGCTAGAGAGGCTCAAGGAATGGCAAAAAGCATGGCTGCCATGTTTAGGTGAAGGCGACCATAGAGAGGTTCGTTGGAGATGGCACCCCCTAGAGTCGATCTTGCAATCAGCACGAAGGGGGGACTTGGATCTAGATGTGATATGGTGGAGGTGACTGGAGCTGCTTCTACTTTAGGTCTAGTTTCACTTTGGATGAGGGAGCTGCCCACTAGGTAGCATGAGCTTTGGGTAGCATGCCCGGTTTTTGTATTAGTCCCTACGGGACATTGGACAATGTATATACATGTTTCATCAAAGTGGAAGTCCAACAAGTGTAATATGTTTTGACCAAAAGCTTCAACTTAGAAAGTCGAAAGTGGGAGTAGAACTCAAAACAAAGTGCTCAAGGAATGAGCACAAAACAATCAGTGAATGAGTCTCTAAAAAAGGACATAAGAAGGATTGACACATGGATGTGTCAGGAACTAGTACAAAAAGGAGTTTCCAAAATGGAGTCCAAGAAGGAACTTGATATGAAGTCCAAGATGGAGTCCAATATAGAGTCTGATATGGACCTGAGATGGACCAAGATAGAGTCTGATATAGACCTGAGATGGACTTGAGATGGAGTCTGAGATGGGGTTCGATATGGATCTGAGATAGAGTCCAAGATGGAGTCTAATATAGATCCAAGATGGCCTGAGATGGACCCAAGATGGACCCGAGATGGACCCGAGATAGAGTTCGAGATGGACCCAAGATTGAGTCTAATGTTGAGTCTGAGATGGAGTCCAAAGTAAAGGCTGAGATGGACTTAAGATGGAGTCCGAGGTTGAGGCTAAGAAAGAGGCCAAGATTGAGATTGAGACCGAGACTGAGACCAAGACCGAGACTGAGACCGAAACTGAGACCGAAACCTAGACTGAGTCCAAGACCAAATCTGAGACTGAGTCTAAGTCCGAATCCAAGGGTGAAAGCCCAAAGTGATTGTCTCCCAAACCCTAGGGGGTTTGGTGAGCTCCAAAAGTATAGTAGGGGGATGACTTTAGTGGAGCCAATTTAACTAGGAAAGACTATTGTGGCCAAGAAAAGTTATACCCACGTGTTGGGTGATGATAAAACCACTAAAGAGTCCAAGGCTAAAGTGAATACAGACAAATAAGTAAGTTAACTTGGTAAAGTGTTCAAGAGCCACCTTTATCTCCCTTGGGAGATTAAACAGTCAATGCTCCCAATCTAAGTTGTGGGTGGCACTATCTACTTGGATACTTGGTGTGGCTCATCGGAACCTTGCTTTAGCCACAAGGCTAAGGCACCTAAGGATGGAATGTGGGGAGAGTATCAATGAGGCTCACGTAGGGCCACGGTGTTTCAAAATGTTATCCCAAAGTCCTAGAATGGTTGGTTCTAATGAAAAAGGCAACATTAAAAGGTAATAAAAATAAAGAAGAAATAAGAGATTTCACCTCTTCCAACCATTGTATCCCACGAAAGGAAGTAATACATCTTGGCTTTGTAAATGGCACAACATAAAAGAAAATTCTTGCAAAGCCAATACTTAAATTCAATAATAATGGTGTCATGGGCAAGAAGATTGATTGTAGACCTTTCAAAAATATAAAATTTTTATAGCCATTTTGATTACATGCTTCATTCATGCAATTTAAATGCCTACTATAATGAATTATAGATATTATTCCTTCAAAATACTAGAAGTGTGTGGTCTTGATCTTGGGTAGTTTTAGATCTCTATCCCTTTTCATTTGGAATTAATGCTATTGATAAAAGGTGGTATATCAAAAAAGATGTTGCTATTGTAGTAGAATGAAAGCTCACTTATGGGTATATATAAAAATAAGTGCATGGATTTGTGTGCATATAATAGACAGCAGCACATATGACAATACTATCATACTTACACATATTAGATATGTTGTAATATTCAAATTCATTTGTACATTGTTATTATTCTTCTTATTGATCTCCTTAAATCGGTTCACTATAGATTTTTATAAATAATATAAGGGGGATAAAGAACTCCAAAACCTATAAAGAAGGATAAAGAGATTTCTTTTACATTTTTTAAATCACCTACCGCTTTTGTTCTCTCAAAGTCATATTTCTAAAAAAAAATTATGTCGCCACTTTGATCTTTGTCTTGGCTTTATTTTGTTAGAGGCTATGATTCGCAACAACACCAGTATGGTTGCTATTCAATATTTCTTCTTTCTAGTGTGGGCAAAGGTGGACAATAATAAGATTTTCAAAATTCAAAATCCAAGGAAATTAGTTTTTAGATATCCAATCAAAGTGTTTCAGCCAAAATGAGTATGAAAAAAGAGTTAGTCATCATCCTCTCTTCCTCTTCCTATTTATATGGAAAAGTTATGCCAGTGTTAGCCCCTAATTCACTAGCTCCATCTTCAATAATATTCAAAGTTATTAGTAATGCTTTCCACTTTTCCCACTTCTTAGTCAACGAGAAAAGGTTTTTAGCACGTCAAGTTTGATTGTTAGTGATGATGTTAGTAATGATATTCTGCTTTGGCATAGAGATCCAAGATATCTGATTACATGTAAACTATTATTAGTTTGTCAAATCTTTAGTATTAGATGATGTCAATAATGATAATTCTTTAATGATATAGTTTTGATTCTCAATATGACTTGAGTTTTATCCATATATGCAAATATTGCTCAATGACATTTAGCGCACATGCCTATAATTTAGGTTTATACACAATACAAAACAAATTTATGGATGAGGATTCATCCATTCATAGATTAAAATAGTACAATATATTTAATATAATAATGCAACATGCCAGATTTATACTCTTTAAAGTTCTGTCATGAATCCAAAATATGTATGAAATCTTGTTGAAAATGCAGCCTTTCTATATAATTGCAAAAAGTAATATTAATTCTCCAATAACTTAAACATTGAAAGGTGCTATATATACCATTATTTATAAATTTTAAAAAAATTCACATACAATATGAATGTATCTTATGTTAATGATAAAATAAAATAGGGTATAGGCCAAGTAGTTTCTAGCCTAGAGGGGCTGAGGTTACTCAAATAACCTCCAGCCCCCGGGACTAGGAAACTACCAAAGGTTGAGCTCGGGCTCACTACCTTGGGCAGTTTCTACCCTCGAGGGGCCAAGGTTATTCAAATAACCTCTGGCCCTCGGGACCAAGAAATTGCCCGAGGTCGATCTTAGGCTCGCCACCTCGGGCAGTTTCTACCCTCGAGGGGCCGAGGTTATTCAAATAACCTCTGGCACTCAGGACCTGGAAATTGCCCGAGGTGGAGCTCGGGTTCGCCACCTCGGGCAGTTTCTGGCCTCGAGGGGCCGAGGTTATTCAAATAACCTCCGGCACTCGAGAGTTGGAAATTGCCCGAGGTGGAGCTTGGGCTCGCCACCTCGGGTAGTTTCTGGTCTCAAGGGGCCGAGGTTATTCAAATAACCTCCAGCACTCGGGAGTTGGAAATTGCCCGAGGTGGAGCTCAGCTTGCCACCTCGGGTAGTTTTTGCCCTCAAGGGGCCGAGGTTACTCAAATAACCTCCGGCCTCCAGGACTGGGAAATTGCCCAAGGTCAATCTCAGGCTCGCCACCTGGGGCAGTTTCTGCCCTCGAGAGGCCGAGATTATTCAAATAACCTCCGGCCTTTGGGACCTGGAAACTGCCCAAGGTCGAGCTCAGGCTTGCAAACTTGGGCAGTTTCTGCCCTTGAGGGGTCGAGGTTATTCAAATAACCTTTGGCACTCAGGACTTGGAAATTGCCTAAGGTTGAGCTCGGGCTTGCCACCTCGGGCAGTTTCTGGCCTCAAGGGGCCGAGGTTATTCATATAACTGCTGGCACTCGGGACTTATTTGAATAACCTCCAGCACCCAGGACCAGGAAAGTGCCCAAGGTGGAGCTCAGGCTCACGACCTCAAGCAGTTTCTGGCCTCGAGGGGCCAAGGTTATTCAAATAACCTCTGGCCCCCGGGACCTGGAAACTGCCTAAGGTCAAGCTCAAGCTCGCCACCTTGGGCAGTTTTTGGCCTCGGGGGCCGAGGTTATTCAAATAACCTCTGGCCCCCAGACCCCGAAACTGCACGAGGTCGAGCTCAAGCTCACCACCTCAGGCAGTTTCTAGCCTCAAGGGGCCTAGGTTATTCAAATAACCTCTTGCCCCCGGACCCGAAAACTGCTTGAGGTCGAGCTTGGACTTGCCACCTCCGGCAGTTTCTCACCTCAAGGGGCCTAGGTTATTTAAATAACCTCTGGCCCCCGGACCCCGAAACTGCCCGAGGTCAAGCTCGGGCTCGCCACCTCGGGCAGTTTCTGGCCTCAAGGGCCCCAAGTTATTCAAATAACCTCTAGCACCCAGGACCCCAAAACTGCCCAAGGTTGAGCTCGGGCTTGCCACCTCGGGCAGTTTCTAGCCTCAAGGGGCCCAAGTTATTCAAATAACCTCTGGTCCCCCAGACCTCAAAACTGCCCAAGGTTGAGCTTGGGCTAGCCACCTCGGGCAGTTTCTGGCCTTGAGGGGCCCAAGTTATTCAAATAACCTCCGACCCCCAGGATCCCAAAACTGCCCGAGGTTGAGCTCCAGCTTGCCACCTCGAGCAGTTTCTGCCCTCGAGGGGCCGGGGTTATTCAACTAACCTCCAGCCCCCGCAACCCTGAAACTGCCCAAGGTCGAGCTTGGGCTTGCCACCTCAGGTAGTTTCTGGCCTCGAGGGGCCCAAGTTATTCAAATAACCTCTAGCTTCGGGATCCTAAAATTGCCCAAGATCAAGCTCAGGTTCACCATCTTGGGTAGTTTCTAGCCTTGAGGGGCCAAGGTTATTCAAATAACCTCCCCTTAGGACCTTGAAACTGGACAAGGTTGAGCTTAGGCTCACCACCTTGGGTAGTTTCTAGCCTTGAGCGGCTGAGGTTATTTAAATAACCTTTGGCCTTTGGGACCCCGAAACTGCCCAAGATTGAGCTTAGGCTTGCCACCTCAGGCAGTTTTTGACCTCGGATGAGCTTGTTAGTGCCATTGACATCATATCGAATCTTGTGGTTGAGTAGATTTCCAATACGTTCCTAGGGATTGATTTGAAACTCCATCAACAATGCAAGTCTTACTTGAGCTCTATTACCTATTAGATAGTATTGTGATTGATTGCACAATAAATAATAGTTCTATGGTGGAGGTAGCATATGATTTTGGTAGATTAGTGTTTGCTATTGAAGAACATTATTTATTCAAACACTGGTTTAGAGTTACCTCTAATCTCAAGGAGGTAAATTATATTTATTAAGATTTCAATACATGTTTAGTTTGTTTTATATATCATAGTCATCTTGAGTTTTTAGAGTTGGAGGTTTTACAGATAGAAGAAAATTAAATGAATCTTTACTTGAGAAGAAAATCCTGTCATATATCAAAATGTCAATAATAGTATGAAGTTTAGTTGTCAGGCATGCTCGGAGCTATTGACTAGACGTGTTGGTGAGCTTATTACGGTTGAGTTGGATTCGAGTGGTCATTTAGTTTGTGCTTAATATCATTGTAGCACATGTGATCATGGGATGAGATTTGGATATACTGTCATCATGGATCCTTGGAACCTTGAGGGATAAATGGGGATAAAATAGCCACTAAGGGCTCTCTCATCAAGCAATTGCCCCTTTTCTAGTTGGCTTAATGGGAGAGAGATAAGGTGCGCTACAATCATATTCCATAATTGCAAATTGGTATTCTCACATGCAACCATCAGTTTGTAATGGTTGTGTGTTGTCATCTCATCTTTCAATATTTTATCAACAATTATATATAAAGTGATAATACCATTTATGTAGCAGTTGCAACAGTTCTCAAAAAAACTATAAAAGCCCATAAAAATGTCTTCACCTAAGAAAAAAAAGTATATTAGGCATCTTAGAATCAAACTCTCAATTTGTTCACTAATTCCCATTAAATCAAGAGTCAGCTCTTCTATGGATTGGGTATAGTAGACTCCAACTTGAAGAAACTCCCCATCATTGACTTTGTCATCCACATCTAAAAAATGATATACTAGGTAGCAAGAGAGCTTACGTGTTTGCTTCTTTCAAGCCATTCCTAAATTGAACTCTTTACTTTTGATACCTTGTGTGTGTGTGTGTGTGAAGATAACCTAAAAAACCTATATTCTACACTAGCCAATCTATTGTTTCCCAAGGGGATATTGTTCTTCATCATGGAGCAATAGTGGGTTTGTGTCCATAACTTATTCTTGAATTTATTGTATATCTACTCTTTCTAAACCCATTGTTAAGCAATTGCTATAATGCTCAAGAAAAGCTTGTAAATCCATTAAGACATTTGTTTTGTCCAAAGAAAAGTAGCATATTAGACATTGAATATAATAACATTTTGTGCCTTTAAGCAGTCTTGCTATACCAAGAGCAAGATCTTGCAAAAACATGTGGCACTACTCTTGAAATGTTTGAGGTAATCCCTCTTTAGTAACAATATTCAAAATTTTGTATATAGAGAGTTCTAGTTCGACCCCCAATAGAAAGAAAATTGTAATGTGGTGTATAGTGAAGGTGAAATAGAATGTTGATAAACCTTAAGGATGGAGGTGGAGATTGATATAAGATGTTAGGGACCCAAGTACAAGTAGCAATGACTTTTCTTTGAGCCATTTCTATATTAAACTTTTTAACTTTCCAAAGAGCATAAGGATAACAAAAATATTATAATAACTAACTTTTTTTGGCATTTATATATTAATTTTTAGTATTGGGAATGAGGTTTATTTACTATGACACTAATAATACTCTTGAAATTCTTGAAATGTCAATCTCAAAAATGAAATTTCATAATCATTGTCTACTTATGAATAAAAAAGCTTTTAGAATTCTAGATACACGTGCTAGAATGTTTATCATTCTAAACCATCTATATATATTCTTTTCTACACTTGTGCCAACTTTCAAGAAAAATACACAACAGGGAAATATAAACTATATTATAGTAGTAGAGTATGTAAGCACATAGGCCCATATACATTCTCTTATGTGAGATTACTTTCAATTTTGGAAATGTAGATAAACTTGATTCTTTAATGTGATGTCATTTTTGAGTCTTTTAAAAGCTTTTGATTTTCATTATTATTATTCACTTTTGAAAAATATTAGTGGGGATTCATCCCAAAAATATATCTTGGTCTTCTCATATAGGAGGATTGCACTATAAGCAGGCAGCTAGAGTTTTTTTATATAAATTAATATATAAATTACAAATGCTATACAAAGCTCTATAGAATAGATTTATTAATTTTTTTTCACTATATTCATTCTTTCATTTCTTTTGTTCTAGACTGTTGTTTTGGAAGTAACATGAGCATTTTTATCAAAATTGATAAAGATTTTTACATTCTCAGATGGGTAATAAGGATTAAGAGTGTAATTTGAAGATTGTGCGAAATTAATATTCTCACATTAATTTGCCCTATACTTAAGAACCCTAGAATGAATGAACAGTATGTAAATATATATTGCCTTGACCAATATACACTATTAATGGCTACCCTTCAAAAAGATTTATCTTGATTCATATTTAGGATTTTTTAACGAATTGTAAGAAAATCAAAATATAATAGTTGTAAAGATAATCTTTAGTAAAAGAATAAATAAATTCTCATGAACTTTATCTTTTCTAAATAACTCAATCTAGTAAAAACTTTTGACCTAGGTATTTATATATTCTAATATTTTAAAGTTTATCAGAACTTTAATTTTTGGTTTGCTTAAGCAAACCTATAGGGGGATTGGATGGTAGTGAATATACCTAGAATATGCTTGGATATTCTAGGATATTCTACCATCTAACAGTTGGTATTTATTTAGATTAATCTGGTATTTATAATTTATAAACATGTTTATAATTTATAAACTTTCCTAAACACTTTCTAGTATATTCTTTTTTATTCTATCATCTAATGGTTGATATGCAATAAGATTAATCTTGTGTTTATAAATTACAAACATGCTTATAATTATAAACTTTATTTGAACAATTAGATTAATAAATAATAATAAAACTACCATTAAGCAAACCAACCGTTGCTACATGCAACACGTAGCAATTTATTATTTTAACATATAATTAAACTCAACTCAACTTTGGACCATCCCCACAACTACTATACCATCACCTCCCATATGACTCAAGCCACTTTTCTTTCTTTGCAAAAACATACCTCTCCAAGCATCCCCAATTCTTGCAGAACTGTTTCATCAGGGATGTCTTCAGTAGTTTGGTGACGAGATTGGGCACTGCAGCAGTATTTGAAAGAGGCAACTTCGAAAGATGGCAGCCAGATGTTCCCTGGTGGCAGAAACTGTTGCAGGCCTGCATTGGGAAACCACGCCCCTGCAGCTGGCACCGAGTTTGTGCTAGAGGATGGGTTCAGCATGTCGCTATGCCAATTATTGGCAACCCCCAGATCACGGACGATGTGCTTGCTGGCAAGGTTCCGCTGGATGGCCGATGCCTCATGGAGATCCCTACCATCCACAACATGGCTAAGTTTGTCCCAGGAAGACGAGCTTGCCAGCAAGGAACTGGTCCGGGAGCTAAGAGTCCTTAGCCAGAACAGAGATGGTCTCAGCAGCCCACTCCCGTGTCAGCTCCTCCCCATCGTTGTCGTTGGGTGCAAAAATAGGCCGCCCTCGGAGCTTCTCGAAATCATCCTGCATTGCGGCAGGGAAGTCCTGATCTTCGTACACCCTCACTACATGCATCAAGGGCAAACTTGTGTTAGCCTGCGTGCAATTCAAATCTGTCTTGTTCTTAAACCTCTGGTAGAATCTTGCACCTGCAGGCTCGAGCAATCAGTGGGTGAAGGGCTGGCCATTCAAAGGGACGTCCCCAGCAATAATTCTGTCCATCTCCAGGCTCCGCAAGAGGTAACGCATGCGCACCAGAAGTCACCCATCGACCAGAGCATGTTTTCCATCCACCAGTTACGCTCCAGGCCAAAGGAAGGCTTGCCCCGGCAGCCAAGCAGTGCCTCGAGCTGCTGCTTGTCCATATCGTGGTACAGAGACGCAAAGTGCTCGTCTCTGAAGAGCATGCCCTCTACGAACTCGAGCTCATGAAATCTACGTACTAAGATGATCACTTTGGGTTGGAGGCCCTGCGCGCTCGAGTGAAGATTTGAGTGAAATTCCCGGAAACCCGTCGCCGACCAGGTGCTCCTTCATACTTTGTAGATGTCGAAGGCCCTGTCAAGGGCCCTGCACTACCAGCAGCAACGGGATATATCTGACCCCATACTTAACATATAGCTGGGCCCGCGCTCATCAGGATAATCTGCGACCTGGCTCGTTATCGAAGCTGATCTAGAGGCACTACCTTCCGTCGCTGGCGCCACGGATGTAAAGGTCTTGTGCTCCGGGCTCTCCAGTGTCGCTGGTGAACAAAAGAGAAGAAAAGGTAAAACAAGACGAAAGGAAAAGGCCTCACCCTTCCCGCGCAAAACGGCGCTCAAAGGCTGGAAATTGAAACCAACCCGTCCGGCAGTGATGTCGTTGACGGTGCATGAGCTCTGTAATGCAATGCCGCCGCCAGTCCCCCGGACGATAACGCTGGGCATCATCTGGCACAAATATAGGTTGGGCCAGGCAGCATTCCCGCAGCCTCTCTGCGAGAGACCAGGCTGCTCCATAAAATCCGACGCTGCACAGGGAGAGTGAGTGCTAGAGCAGCATCCAGAGGCGAAGTGGTGATAGAGGATGTCTTCTTGGCACGTCCTGCGATGGATCAATCTTCAGTATAGAGATGGCAATCATGTCGTGCACAAGCTTCGGGAAGGCGAGGAAGCGAGGAGGTGCTGTTGCTGGCTGGGGAACACTAGCTGACGTCCCTTTGTGGCTGTCGGGGGTTGGGGACGCCTTTGGTGGGCCGGAACGTATCCCTCAGCGGAGGAGGAAGAGGCACATTCCACAAACTCTGGCATTCCATGGCGCCGCCAGGGTGCATCTCCACTGGCGGCCGCGGGCAAACCCTGGGGGCGGAGCAGCGTTCCGCGGCAGCGCGTACCTGGCAGCGCCTCCGCCAGGATGCATCTCCGCTGGATCGTGCTTGGCGGCGGAGCTGCATTCTCCCCCGCGTACCGTTTTCCCGCCTGAAAACCCAAACCCTGTCGGCAGTCCTAAAGTCAATTAGCCCTGGTGGCTGCAAACTGATGATGAATCCATCGGCAGTCACTCACCCACAGACGAGGGCGCGATTGCCGATCCCCACACAAACGTCTTGAAGAACGTAACCTGGGATCCACCACCTTGTCCTGCACGATCGATAGGGAATCCTTTCCCCTTGCCCTAATTAGGGCTCGAAGGGGGTTGAAGGTGCCACGCTGGACATACCTTTTGGACCCGCATTATTCGCCCAGGGCTCAACTCTCGTTAGAAAAAGCAAAGCCCTAAAGCATTAAGTGACTGAGAGAGAGAGAGAGAGAGAGAGAGAGAGAGAGAGGTGATCGATTCATCCATCCAGCCATGGCTGCTGCCGCTGCTGGAGAGATGGAGGAGGTGAAGCGCTTCCTGGATGAGTGCCGGGAATCCGGCGACAAGACCTACGGCGTCTTCAAGGGCGTGCTGGATGAGCTCCAGAATGAGACCACGCGATCCAGGGCGCGCAAGCTGCTGGCATCCGTGGAGCGCTACGTTGACGCCGAGCTTTCCACTGTGGATTGCTTCGCGACATTCCATTTCCGGATCCATCAGCTCGTTCTCTCGGATTCTCAAGGTATAGCGGCCCGGATTGCATCAATTGCTCTCTGTTTGATCAATCGCCCCCAGGTCTTCGCAAGAACCGTCAAAAGCTCACGCTTCTTGAGCTGCCGAGCATCTTCATTCCCGAGGACTGGTCGTTTACTTTCTACGAAGGGATCAATCGCCTCCCGGACAGTGGATTCCATGACCGCGATGTGGCAGAGCTGGGCTGCGGCAATGGCTGGGTGTCCATTGCCATCGCCGAGAAATTGCTACCGAGAAAGGTAGCTCATCATATTTCCTATGTGGACTCCACGCGAGCTTAATTATTCTTTGCCTTTGTCGTTCTTAGGTGTATGGCTTGGACATCAATCCTCGAGCGATCAAAGTTGCCTGGATCAACCTCTACTTAAACGCGCTTAGCGGCGAGGACGGATCACTGGTGATCGACCGCGAGGGGAAATCGCTACTGGATCGTGTCGAGTTTTACGTTTCGGATTTGCTGGGTTATTGCCGGGACCGAAATATCATGCTGGACCGCGTTGTCGGCTGCATACCTCAGGTAAGGTTTCGCTTGTTTTGGTGTTTCCCTGCCTTCACTTTCTTTCGCCTGCATTGCAGGTGCTCAATCCCGATCCGGAAGCCATGCTTAAGCTTGTCTCGGAGAATGCTAGCGAGGACTTTTTATATTCCCTCAGCAACTATTGCGGGCTTCAAGTAAGCGCTAGTTTTTTGTTTTCTTTCCTTCTATGCCTATTATATGGTTTACAGCGAGCGAGATGCGTAGCGTCTGGTACTGAAAGCTTCAACGCATGAATGCAGGGCTTTGTGGAAGATCAGTTTGGCCTGGGACTCATTGCGAGAGCTGCAGAAGAAGGCATTAGCGTGATAAAGCCCAATGGTGCTATGATTTTCAACATCGGTGGCCGACCGGGACAGGCTGTCTGCGAGCGCCTGTTCGAGAGGAGAGGCTTTAAAATCGCCAAGCTGTGGCAAACGAGAGTCAAACAGGCAAGCAGCCGATATTCCCGCCTTTCTGATTCACTGACTTTATTACCTTAGGCAGCCGATACAGACATTTTAGCGCTAGTTGAGATAGAGAAGAACAGCCGCCATCGCTTTGAATTTTTTATGGGGCTGTTGAGCGAAGAGCCGATCTGTGCGCGCACAGCATGGGCGTACTCCAGAGCTGGAGGCGAAATCTCTCATGGATTATCTGTATACAAGTGTGAACTACGCCATCCCAACGAGGTTAAGTTCTCGTGATAAATAGGCTTTCCTGTGACTAACAAGGTTTCCTTCGCAGATAAAGACCATATTCAAGTTTTTGAATAACAAGATTCAGGAATTACGAGGTGCATTAGACTTATCATTCTCAGAAGAATCAGTGGCGGAAGAGAAAATTCCTTTCCTTGCATACCTCGCAAATGCACTGGAGGGGCTTTCCTATATCCCCTGCGAACTCCCAGTTGGAAGCACCAATTTTCGCAGCTTAATTGCCGGTTTCTTTCGAATATATCATGGAATACCTCTCACCCCCGCTGTAAGTTGATAGATTGAACTGTTGGGAACGCTACTGATAGTTTCTGTATTTCCTCGTTCGCAGAATGTAGTTGTGCAGCCGTCAAGGTCTGTTCTCATCGAAAACATTCTCCGTCTTTATCAACCAAAGCTTGCTCTAATTGACGCGATGTTCACGAGATGGTTACCAAAGAAATGGCTGACGGTGTTACCCCACCAAAGTGATCAAGTCAGCTCGTCTGAGATCGCCGTGGTGGAGGCTCCTCATCGCACAGATCTGGTCATTCAGCTACTCAGGCACTTGAAGCCTCAGATTGTCATCACCAGCCTCGCGGACTTTGAAATGAGAACCTCCACTGCGTTTGAACAGTTGCTGCACGAGTGTGCCGAGGTCGGTGCGCGGCTTTTCCTGGACATATCGGATTACGTGGAGTTGTCTAGTGCACCCGGCACTAATGGTGTCCTGCAATACATGGCCGCTCACGCGCTTCCGTCGCACGCTACCATCATGAGTGGCTTGGTGAAAAATAAGGTACAGGCTTTTCTTTCTTCTTTGTCCTTGGAGGATGCTAAATCAGTCACCACCACTTGTCCATTCCAGGTCTACGCTGACTTGGAAGTTGCCTTTCTTATATCCGAGAATAAAGATGTTCTCCATGCGCTGGCTTTGTCTGGGGAGCTTGTGGACGGCCGGACTGCCGTAATGAACCAGTTCTACTATGGTTGTCTCCTACACGAGTTACTTAGTTTTCATCTGCCAGAGCGTCACACGTCTTCAGAGGTTTGAGAGTTTCCTTTCTTACTGCTGGATAAAACTTATATGTTACATGTTTTCCAGAGATTAATCCGCCAAGAGGAAAGCTCCAAGTTCATCCGTTTTGCAGACTGCACTAGGAAAGCTATTGTCGAGGCTGAAGTATGTAGCTCGGGGTCATTGGTGGCGAATGCCATTCACCTGGATATTGATGAGAACGCTCTTCCCACGCCCCTGGCGGTGAAGGCGGTAATCTTCGAGGCGTTCTGCCGACAAAACGTGAGCGAAGCAGAAACCGATCCCAAGCCGGAAATTCTGGATTTTATAAAAGCCAAGTGCCTGCTCGGACCAGACTATTGTGGGGAACTAGTGCTTGGGGACAGCTGTTTATCCTTGTTCTCGAATCTGGTACTGGGCTGCGTCGAAGACAAAGGCACCCTGTGCTTTCCTGCGGGCTGCAACGGGACGTATCTGTCGACTGCCAAGTTTTACGATGCAGACCTGAGAAGAATTCAAACGAAGAAAGGCGACGGCTTCAAGCTTACGGCCCATGCAGTGGAAGAGACGATCAGGGATCTTACAAGGCCGTGGCTCTACATCTCGGGTCCGACAGTGAGCCCCACAGGCGTCCTCTATTCCAGCGGGGAGATAATCTCAATCCTCTCGGTGTGCGAGAAAGCTGGCGCAAGGGTTATCATAGACACTTCGTTTTCCGGGCTCGAGTACGATAGCAGCCGGGTGGACTGGGACTTGAAGAGTTTCGTGGGCAGAGCAAGCGGCAGCAACAAGTCGTTTGCAGTTGCACTTCTAGGGGGATTCTCTACGGAACTGCTATCAGGCGGGCATGAATACGGCTTTGTGACTTTTACCAGCTCCATCTTTTCCGAGGCGTTTAAAGACGCTCCCTTGAGGAAAACACCACACATGACGTCCAACTACATGATCAAGAAACTTCTGGCGATGGCGAACAGCAAATCGTCCTCGAGGGACTTGCAAGACGGAGTTCGTAGTCAGCAGCTCATCCTCAAGCAGAGGGCTGAGAAGATGAAAGAGGTAAAAGGTCTTTATCGCCTTGACTCTTACGTAGTTGAAGCTTTTTCTGTTTTCAGGCGCTGGTTGCGTGTGGATGGGAGGTTTTGGAGCCTCAAGGAGGGATCTCCCTAGTTGCTCGTCCATCGGCTTACGAGGGCAGGACGTTTTCGTACAAAAGTATCGGCGGGGAAACGACGAAAGAGATTAAGCTGGACAGCGTGAACATACGCGAAGCAATGCTGTGCAGCACCGGCGTTTGCGTGAGCAGCAGCCAGTGGACGGGGTTGGAGCACTATTGTCGCTTCGTCATCGCTGTTAGCGACGACAAATTCGATACGGCGTTGAAAGCGCTGCGGAGGTTCAAGGACTTGGTGCTGGGCTGACGATCCATCGCTATCTTCTCCTCCTGGAAACAGAAACAAGGCCAGTTAGTCAGCTCTTATCTCCCACGTCTTTGCCATCTTGCTTTTCTTGCTTTTCGCGCTTGCTAAACGTGCACCACTTGTGCTATTGCTACAGAGGACGGAAATCATCCATCCATCCATCCATCCATCCCTCGACAGAGACAAACAGCGGCGGACGGAATGGTCGGTCAACCAAGAGTTATTTTTTGGACGAAAGGAAGAAAAAGAATGGGTTGGTTGTTGACGTTTGATTACCTACCTAACAGGGGATCCACGAGCTCCCAGTTGGGGAGCGAACGTGGCTTGGCTAGCTGGCTGGGCGGGCGGGATACCGCGGGAGAGGGCAAATGGATATGCTGCGGCATACCGCGGCATACCGCGGCTTACCGCGACGGCAATGCGAGTGCGGCGGTTGCTACGACCCAGGGGTGTGCGATGATGTCGGCGGGCTTGGGCCGCTTGTATGGATTCTTGTCCATCATCTTTTGGATGAGATCCTTGGCGCCGCCGGGGATGCCGTCCCAGTCGAGGCAGGCGTCGGCGGTGACGGCGCAGGCCTTGAGGTCGGAGAGGAGCCCCAGGGTGGAGTAGTCGGAGAAGACCTTGGACGCCCCCGCCAGCATCTGGTAGAGCGTCACGCCCAGGCTCCACACATCGGCAGGCAGCCAGTAGCTCCCGCACATCACCTCCGGGGCAACGTAGCGCGGCGTGCCAACTTTGTCCTTGAGTTGCTTGCGCGCCGCCGCCGCCGACGAGACGCAGTTGTATTCGGCGATGCCGAAGTCGGCGTACTTGACGACCAGGGAGGCCGCGGCGGCGCAGCTCGTCGTACTGCCGCCGCCGCTGCTGTTCTTGGCACTCACCAGCAAGATGTTGTCGGGCTTGACATCGCGGTGCATGATCCCCGCCGAGTGGAGGTCGTCCAGGGTGGCGGCGAGGTGGCGCACCAGTAGCGCCGCCTCCGCCTCGGGGATCTTGCCTCGCTGCTGGATCCAGTCGGCGAGGCTGCAGTCGCACAGCTCCATGATCAGGTGCCAGGCGTCCGCGTCCATCACCATCTCCTCGTAGTGGACGACGCCGCAGTGGTTGCTCATCTTGGCCAGGCACTCGGCCTCCACCTGGACGCGCTTCATGGTCACCGAGCAGCTCTTGCTGCTGGCGTCAATGCGCGTCGACTTGCACGCGAATCGCTTGCCATCGCTCTTGCGCACCAGGATGGAGACGCTGCTGTGCTCGCCCGCCCCAATCACCGACCCGGGGCTATACTTCGCCCACAGCTTGCTGCCGCCTGCCATGGGATCTCTCGGAACATCAAACACTCCTCCGCCTATGAACTCTGATCAATCCAATGCGGTCCAATCCCAGAGGGGCCCAAGACGAAAAAGGAGGAACGGATGATGGATCAAGAATCACACTCTCTCCTACAAATCCAGCCAAGAGCCCACAGATGCCCACAGATGCTTGCTTGTTGCTGCTCCAACCGCAGCTGTTGTTGCTTGACTCCTCCGCCGCCGCCTCCTGACCCTCCGCCTTGCTTGTGCCGCTGCGACCATGGCGACGGCCCTTGGATCTTGGCCCCTTCTCCCTGTGCGATTCAAGCAGCGCTAGTGCGGCCAGCAGCGATCTCTATGCCTATCGTCGGGGGGAGGGGATTGGAACATCCAGCCGAGACCGAGAACGGGTCCTCCGATGGGTGGCGGGGGCAGCGGCGGCGGCGGCGGCTGTGGGCGGCTATCCATCCACTCGACGAGGCAAAAACTCTCACACACTCACCCGGGCTATGCGCAGGCCTCCTTTTAACAATAATGCCCAAGGACACCCTGTGCTAAGGACACCCTTCCTCAATAATATCACCCGAATATGCCGGCCATCTAGGGTTAGGGCTTTAGGAGATCCAATGAAGATCACTGTCATGACGTCGGACGAGCGCTTCGTGTCGCTGGACGTCGATGCCGATGAGCTGGTAACACTATCTCAAGCTCCGCCCTTCTGATTCGCGGGGCTTTGGCAGGTTGAAAACGTCAAGGCGCTACTGGAAGTGGAGGTAATTCTACCTAGATCCAAATCAATCCAGCGCAGCTGCGCAGGAAGAGCGAGTGATGCTAATGCCCCGCTCTGCTCTACAGACGCAAATTCCGCTCCACCAGCAGCAGCTATTGCACCACGGCAGGGAGCTCCCCAACTCTCACAAGCTCAATGCCGCGGGAATCGTGGACAATGACCTGCTCATGCTTGTGGCGGCGGCCCCTCCTCCAACAAGGTTCTTTCGCTTGAATCACAGAGAGAGAGAGAGAGAGAGAGAATGGAACCTTTGTTCTTATACTTTCGCAGCACCAGCGGCTCGGGAGGAGGCAATGAGATGGCTCTCAATGCCGATGGCTCCGCTGTAAACCCGTCGGCCTTCATGAGCCGCTTGAAGCGGGATCCACAGACCATGAAGTTCCTGTTTGAGGTTCGTGTGCTCCTCCTTCCAATGGTCCCGGCCTAAAAATGTCAGCTTGCAGAGAAACCCAGACATAGCGGGCGCGGTGCACTCAAACAACGTCTCGGCGCTCCAGGGCTTTCTCAGGCAGATCCACCAACAGAAGCTGGATCTTCAACGGCGTCAGCAAGAGGAGATTGTAAGATACCGTGGTGTCTTTGAAGGCTCTCATTCCCGCTGTCAGTGCAGGCACTGATGAATGCTGATCCGTTCGATTTAGATGCACAAAAGAGAATAGAAGAGAGTATACGTCAGGTACCTTCAATTCTGCTAGAAAGCTCATTCGTTTCTCTTTTCCTTAGAGAAACATAGACGAAAACTGGGAAGCAGCCGTGGAGCACAACCCCGAAGCATTTGCCAGTGTCGTAAGTGGTTTACCTTTTGGGTTTGGAGTCTGTCTAATCACACTCCTTTGTTGCAGATAATGCTTTACGTGGACATGGAAGTGAATGGCTTTCCCCTGAAAGTAAACTACACCAATTTCCTGGCCGTGGGACTGAACACTGGGAAATGTGTGCAGGCTTTTATTGACAGTGGAGCGCAAATGACCATAATCTCAAGGACTTGTGCAGAACGCTGTGGGTGAGATGGATTCATTTCTAGCCTACACAGGCGGCGTTCTAACTCGCAAACAGGCTGTTGAGACTCTTGGACAAGCGCTATGTAGGTGTTGCCAGGGGCGTGGGTCAAACGGAAATCGTGGGAAGGATTCATGTAGCTCCTCTCAAGGTTCGAAGTCTTTCTAGATCCAGATGAAGAAACGAAGTTGAGGTCCCTTTCTGATGGCAGATAGGAGATCATTTCTATCCTTGCTCGTTCACAGTTTTGGACCAGCCTAATCCTGAATTCATCTTTGGCCTTGACATGCTACGCAAGCACCAGGTTGAGAGTTCAATCTCGTAAAGGAAATGTGTTAAGTCTCACAACGCGTGCAGTGCTCCATTGATCTCAAGGATAACGTGCTTAGAGTTGGAGGCGGTGAGATTGCAGTACCATTTCTTCAAGGTTGGTTTTCTATTGCCTCGGTGCGACGAGTGTAACTTTTTTCTCTTTCATCTTTGCTTTTAAACGGCAGAGAAAGACATTCCGAGGCATTTCCATCAAGACGAAGTGAAACCATCAGCAAGCACAAGCGTGCTTCCGGCTCCAGCAGCGGCGGCTCCTCAGGCATCGTCCGATTTGGAAGCCAAAGCGTCGCGGTTGATGGCACTGGGCTTTGACCGCCCATCGGCGTTGGAAGCGCTGCGGCTATGTAATGGCAACGAAGAACAAGCAGCCAGTTATTTATTTGGCGGATAGTCTCATAAGCTGGGCTTTCCATTTCCTGTTTTTAGGGTTTAGGGGAAGAAGGAAAAAGAGTCGGTGATGGAAGGCGCGGGGGAGGATGTTCCCGACAATGCGAATGAGCGTACGTAATTTCGATTGCTCTCCAATCTCTGCTCATCGCTTTCGATTCGCAGACTGCCCGGGCACTGAATCGGAGGCGGCTGGAAAATCCGCGGCTTGTGCTGGATGCCCCAACCAGCAGGCGTGCGCCACCGGCCCCAAGGGCCCCGATCCAGGTAATCCATAGATAGATAGGTCAAGGACTGGCCTAATACTAACAAGCTGCTCCAGACCTTGTTGCGATCAGCCAGCGCATGAGCAGCGTCAAGCACGTAATCCTGGTGCTGTCGGGCAAAGGCGGCGTGGGCAAGAGCACGTTCGCGGCGCAGCTATCCTTCGCCCTGGCGGGGATGGACAAGCAAGTCGGGCTGCTGGACATCGACATATGCGGGCCGAGCATTCCAAAGATGCTGGGACTGGAGGGCCAGGAGATCCACCAGAGCAACCTGGGCTGGTCGCCGGTGTACGTGGAGGACAACCTGGGCGTCATGTCCATCGGCTTCATGCTCCCGGACCCCGACGAAGCCGTCATCTGGCGAGGCCCCAGGAAGAACGGCCTCATCAAGCAGTTCCTCAAGGACGTGTACTGGGCCGACTTGGACTTCCTCGTCGTGGACGCGCCCCCCGGGACGTCGGACGAGCACATCTCCATCGCCCAGTACCTCAAGGTGGCCAACGTTGCGGGGGCGATTGTGGTCACCACCCCACAGGAGGTGTCCATAATCGACGTGAGGAAGGAGATAAGCTTTTGCAAAAAGGTTGGCATCCCGGTGCTCGGGGTCGTGGAGAACATGAGCGGCTTGCAGCTCCCGGTCAGGGATCTCGTGTTTAGGAAGAGCAGCGACGACGGGCAAGAAGACGAGGACGTGACCCGGGAGGTGATGCTCAAGCTCGAGACGCTCGCCCCGGAGCTGCTGTCAACTCTGGCCTGCGCCCAGGTGTTTTACGTGAGTGGCGGTGGAGCGCAGGAGATGGCCAGGCAGATGCGGGTCCCGTTCTTGGGACGGGTACCTCTGGATCCACGGCTGAGCCGGGCGGCCGAGCAAGGGAAGTCGTGCTTCGAAGACTCTCCCTCTCCCAGCGGGCTTGCTCTCAAAGGGATCATCAAGCGGCTGCTCAAGGCTATCGGGTGATCGAGCATCCACAAATGCAGCAGGAGTAGCGCGTTGTAGATAGTGATCGACTACCAAGTCAGACTATGGCGTTAAATTCAATAAGCGTGTTGATGAAAGTGAGGTGGTCTCGTCCGGCTCCATGCCCAAGTCGGGGCACCTTTCTATTGATCTCGTTTATCTTCCACGTCAGCTGCTGCAACTGCCACAGGGGGTGTCATGGACAGCGAGAGGGAGCGGGAACGAAATCCTGATGGCTCTCGTTGAAAAAGAATAAAGAATTTTCTTGAATGCCCACTAGCTAGTCATCTCTAGACGAAGAAGGGTCATCACTAGCGCCGGTGACAAAGGCGGTGAGTTTGCGCTTCCACGGCGCGTTGTTCTGGTGCTTGAACCACGAGAGGAAGGCGCTGTCCAGCAGGCAGAAGAAATTCACGTAGAGCAGCTGGTGCTGGACAGGCACGAAGCGGAAATTCACCACCTGGACCACGGGCCACACCGCTCCTTCGGTCAGAAACGCGGGGATAAAGTCTCGTCCCAGCTCCTGCCTCACAACCTCCCACCTCTTGCCCGCCGCCAGCCCCGAATACGTGAAAAACGCCACAAGATGGATCGGCCCAAAGATGAGCGCGTCCGCCGCCAGCTTTGTCGCTAGGAATCTCAGCGATTTGGGCCTCAGTCGCAGCTTGTTGTGGACGAGATGCTCCAGCCCCTCATACCTGCACAAGGAAAAAGATGGGAAAGCCAATACAGCCATAGCCGAGCTCCAGACGAACCAGAAATGACCCACTGGACCGACGAATCCCACTCCGAACATGCTCGAAATTCCCACCCGCTTCCAATTCAATCCATCCTTGTCCTTGCCCGGCCCCGGCTCCACCTGTGGATCGATTGCGATAATTGTGAATGCCTGCTCTGTGTGTGTGTGTGTGTGAGAGAGAGAGAGAGAGAGAGAGAGAGAGAGAGAGACGCATTTACGCTGGGCAAACCATGGGGAAGCGGCGGAGGCGAGATGACCGATTTGTGCTGCCGCTTCTCCACGCTGGCGCTCACGCTCTGCGCCACCATGTCGCCCACAGCCCACAAGATGCCCGACGTTACGATCTGGGTGCGCACGGGCTTGGCCGCCAGTTGACCCTGGTACCACGACCACGCACTCCTCATCTTGATGGCGCCCATCTTCTCCCCCTGGCGCCCTAGAAAACCATCACGCAAACAGAACAGAGCACCCTAATTCCCCCGTGTTTTAAAGCAGTCGATCGATCAATTCCAGAGAAACAAGATCTCGAGTGAGGTATTGGCCTGCTGGACGGCGAAGCGTTGCGCGGGCACTAGAGCTCGTCGCCGGCCAGCAGGCCAACACCTGCCTCAAAATCTTATGGGACAAGGAGGAGAATTCACACGCCAATTCCTTGACAAGAATTCAGCTCGCAAGGGGCGAGAAAGAGGCGAGAAGAAAAAAACGAGCAATCTGTGGCAAGAATGTGGAGTGGAGCCCTAAAAAAGGCCCCTCTATGCCGTGCCCCATGCTCCATCACACATTGGATCAAACAAAATATCGGCAAGAGTAAGAGTTTGTTGCTCTTTGGTGGTTTCATAATTCACTGCGTGCCCACAAGCAATCATTCGCTTTATATTCCAAACCAAGCTCATAAACTTGGCCCAATTCAACCTGACTGACGGCGGGAGAGAGAATATTTCCGGGCCAGAGAATATACCGGCAAATGATGCCCGTCAGGGAATCATTAGATTCCCTGCCCACTGTTTGCAGGGGCCTGATCTCCCGCTGGAACTCAAAACAAACAAACAGCCCTTGCGTTGCGTCGCTGTGTCATCAACTTTAAAGAAAGGAATCGCGCTGCCATCATTCTCGAAAGCCAGCGGCAGCACCAAATTTCTTATTCTTTGTTTTTTTTCCAACCTTCTCCTCCTCCTCTCTTTCTTTCCTTGTCAAGTGGATGTACCCGCTGAGAGAGACAACGCACTGTGAAACAAGGGTATCACGAAAAGCTTGCCTTGTTTGATTGATCTTCCTTTTCGCTCGCACCGCATTTCTGGCTTGGCGTCGTGCTAAGGGAAGAACGAGACGCGGTCAACGTAGCGTGCTGGTTACAATGACCCTCCCTGTTCATCATGAGTCATGAGACTGAGTGCGCCCTGGCATTTAACAGCAACCATTTAAATCTCCCCCGGGTTTATAAAACTCTTACACAATTCCTGGGAGGGTTCAGCAACAGCAACAGCCAGCAGCAACAGAGAGCTGTAAGGGAATATGGAATCATGGATTAAACAAAGACAAGCTGTCTTGACTTGCCAGCAGACTAAACAGGGCTGGTCGGGATCGGAACCGGAAAAGAAAATAGACCCCATCTGTTTTGTGATGGATGCAAAAATCCAAATACATTGGTGCACGCTCTGATGTAATATGGCCAGCAGTAGCTTTCGTTAAGTCGTCCTGCATGGCGTCGGGCCTCTCTCACTGACTCTGTCTCAGACTCAGATCAAGTAAATGTAACCAAAACTCAGAGGACTCGACAACCAAGAAAGAATGCCCTCTCCCTCACCTGCATGTGAATGCAAAGCCAGTTGGTGCAAACTTTATCTCAGCTCGGCATCTTGCCTCTTTTCCCCTTTCTGCTAGTCACATCATCATTCCCAAAAGAAAAGTCGATCTTGATTCAAACTCGACTTCCAAACTCGTTTACCCTAAACCGAGAGTTAACTTTGATTCGATGTCACCTTGACAAAATTGAGTAGGGCGTTAAGCCCGGGTGAGGCTCACCACAAGTGGTCAAGCCTCTCACCTCTGTATTGACCTCGAGTCGAATCACTCCGGTTCACTCCAAGATCCACCCTCAGTCCCCCTAAAACCCCTAATCACCCGCCCGTACTTGCCAAGAAGTCCTCCCTGATGCGCCTGTTGACCCCCCTTCCAACTACCCGGTTCCCTGCCACATCAACACCTGTGTGTCTTGCCTCACTTTGCAATACATAATCAGTATTGGCCGCTACAGCTGCAGCGGTTCTCCCTTCTGTTGAAGCAAAGGTGCCTTTAGTTGGTGTTCTCCTCATGCAGTCGGATTGAAGTTGAGTGTTGTATGTCACATTTCTGAGGCTAACACCTCCCTTACCTGTTTTGGCTTCGAGACATACACCCAATGGCCTTTCTCATCTTGGCCACCTTGACCATTCTCATCTTGGTCAATGATATTCTGCCATGACCTTTCTGATCTTGGTCACTGGCATTCTGTCCTGACCTTTCTCATATTGGTCAGTGACATGCTGACTGTTCTCATATTGGTGAGTACACATGGGAATCTCATATTTTTTATTGTGTATAGTATATACCATCTTTGTACAACATAATTATGTTTAATTTTAATAATATAGTATCAAATCAATCAAATACTCTTTTGTTCTATAGAACGAAACAAAGAGAACTTGATTGATTCAATACTACATTATTAAAATTAAACATAATTTTAAGATGGTATACAGTAGACACAATAAAAAATATACTATAAGGTTAAAAGTAAATAAATTAATGATTATAGAAAATGATATATTTCATAACTTAAAATAGAAGAGTTGAATAGTTCTAACTATTTTATCTTGTAAATTAGTTATACTTTTATCAATAATATTATGATACTTATTACACATACATCAATGAATCTAATCTCATTGAGTTGTTGGTTAGCTCAAATATAGTCTAAGATTTGTGCAATATTATAAAGTTATAATACTGTTTTTAAGATTAATAATTTGTGTATTGAGACATGGAAAACAGACAACATTAGACACAATACAAAAGGCTACCATCTAAAAAAATGTGATTCATCATCACAAAAGCTTTTATTATGGTTTGAGAAAAAAAAAAGATTATGTATCATCAATACCCAAATACCAGAGTAAAACCTTACCTTTCATTAAAATATTTTAGCCTCAATAATATTTTTATGAAGCTTGCAAAGATCTCGTCATGTTGGAGAGGGGGAGAGAGAGAGAGAGAGAGTGCTACACCTTGCAGCTCATAATTTACCCGATCCCCCTAAAGAACATCAATTGATTTGGAGTGTCATTAAAATCTGTTTCCACACTTTTGGCATGCTCTTTATTTGAAGTTTTTAAATTTTATCAAAAGTATATTCCTAGATAATATTCTAAAAAAGGAATATGTGATGCTTAGGTGAATTGTAATTGTAATTTTTAATATAATCATAATTATATAAAATAACATAACATTATATCACATTTAAAACTCTGATTGTTGAGTGAAGTTTTGGATCTTCTATAAATGGACTCATTCACATGGCCAAATGAGTCATTTAGAAATAAAGGTTTGGTAACAAATTTTTTCTTTTATTTGAAATCTCTATATAATTGATAAAAAAATATTATTACTCGATGATTCATTCAACTCTATAATTTTCCCTCAAGTAAGTGTTACTTAAGTACACTAAAATATAATTATGTCAAAAAATATAGATTTAAAACTCACTTAAACTATACATCTTGTAAATTTAAAAACATAAACATTGTTATGGAGTTTAAGTTCTTATCTTTTCAAACAGAAAGTTTTGGAATTGCATGATACTAAGTGAACGAAATTACCTTTATGTGTTATATTTTATTCTAAGAACTTTAAATATTTGCATATTTATCTTAGATATTCCCTTTGTGCCTAAAATTTATATTCATGTATTTTGAGAGTAATTTTAAAAATTATAAGTATTCTATTATATATCATAAACATTATTTCTGTATATGTTTTTATATAGAGAGAATTCTAATCTGAAATAACATTAATGTTTTCTATATTCATGTACTTATATTTAAAATTAAGGCTTTATATCAATGTTATGAATGCTGAAATTTTATAATGATAAATGAATGGTAAGGTTTTACTCTTTATTGGGCTAGAGTAGGGTTTAAGGATATATAATATTTTTCTTTATGCTAGAAATATAATATATCTGAAAATTCACGAAATGTATAAATTTAAATTTCAATTGATGATAAATCAAATTTCTTTATATGATCCATGTACTCATGTTGTCTTGATCATATTTATAAATTATTGTGTTTTTCATGTATAAATGCAATGTAAGATAAAGTGTTAGAAAATTTATGATATTACATAAATCTTAGACTATATCTTAGCCAATTGACAACTCAATGTGCTTAATTTCATAAATTATTGTATTAATAATTAATATAGAATTAATGATAAAAACAAAAATATTTTACATAAGAAATAGCTACAACTATTTAGTCCTCTAGTTTAAGCTAGAATATATAATATTTTTTAGATACTATTTTCTTTCTATTCTACATTAAAATAATTTTATGTCTTTTTGCATTATATTTAGTATTTTTAAAATTTAATTTTAATAAATTCTTTGTAAGTATATTGTATCTTTTTATATTTTTATAATTTATTTTATCTTTTTGCATATTTGTATTCGACATCCTCTCCCTTCATAATATTTATATTCATACTTCTTAAGAGTACTATTTAAAAGTTAAAGTATTGTATTATATATCATTAACATGCTTTCTGGATATCTTTTTAATCTAGCTAATATGAATTAAGAATATTATCTCTATGTTTTATTTATTTTTATTTAAATTTACAGCATGTAGGCTTCTGAGAACACCATTTTCTGAACATTTCTGAATGGCAAACTGGATGCTGCAAGCGTATCCATGGCAGGAGCTATTGCTATAGAAGTTGGGATGAGACCACTGAACCATTAGAACCAGCAACAGATCAAGCATTAACTGAAAGTGCAGTTACTCTTGAGCAAAGACACAAGCTTGAGCGTCAGGTAATCTCTATCCTTGATTCATTGTAAATTAGCACCAGTGCTATCAATTTCTTCTGTAACTTTTCCACCTTATACACCATGAAGAACTGGGCATTCTATTACAAGCTTTTTACACTATGCAGAAAGGAATCAACCAGAAGCCTCGCAAGGGTATTGATTTCCTTGCAAACCCCAAGAAAGTGGAGAAAGTTCGTAAAGAAGTTCCCAAATTCCTTTTGAGTACCACAGGTCTCAACAAAGGCATGACCGGGGATTACCTTGGTGAAAAAGAGGAGTTTTCATTAAAAGTCATGCATCCCTATGTTGACTCCTTCAAGTTTCATAATATGGAGTTTGACGAGTCGATATGAACATATTCAGGCTCCCTAGAGAGGCTCAGAAAATGGACTGACAGGATAATGGAAACATTTGCAGAGCAATATTGCATCTGTAATTCACGAGTGCTTATGTTCTGGCATATTCTTTAATTATGCTTAACACTAATGCGCACAACGTGATGGTGAAAGTAAGGTGAGGAAATGCTTCCACTGTCATTCCAAGATCTCTCATTTGCTATTACAGATGTCTAAAGCTTCAATTATATAAAATAATAGTGGCATTGACGATGGAAGGATCTTCCTGAAGAGTTTATGGGAGGACTATACGTGCAAAAAGAAATTAAAATGAAAGAGGATAATGTTATTCCGTCACCAAACCAGCTGGGATGGACAATAATTTTCCTGCTTGGATTGACAACATTCTGAACATAGTTATCCGAAAGCCCAACAGTGTGCAGCTGCCACGCCAGAATATCCTTAAGGATTTCTCCCCAAAGTTCACACTGGAGACAACGCAATGTCTCTGAGCATTCCTTAAGGCCCTGTGTGGGGGTAAGATCGTCTCGTCCCAGAATGTCCCCCACCGCACGTTCACCGCACGTTCAGCGCCTCTATCAAGTATCGTATGTTTAGAGATGGCTTGCGGCTCCCCCCCACCCCTCAGGCTGGAGTCTAATGGTGCAGAGAACATGTTCCGAGAGAGAGGAGAAGCGGGGCCACGTCTGCAGCTCTCCTCCGTCCCTGTGTATGAGCTCCGTTGCATCTCTATCAAGGCAGTCAAGCGAGTCCCTTCGTGTGTAAAGGGTGGCCACGCCCTCCACGTGTTGCAGGTCGATGACTCCAAGGTGGTGCACCAACGCTTCCCAAATCGCACATTCTTGGGCTCGCATGTGCTCGAGACTGTCCCGGAGATCTTCTTGGTGTTCCACCACATTAAACTCACTGAGCATCACCCATACATCGAGGTTCTTATCCAGGGAGTGTTGGAGGGTCTCCCAGAGGACCGTTCTCCCCTTCCTCTTGTTTGGAGACTAAATGTTGATGAAGTCAACCCGTCCATAGTGGAGTCGCATGACCAGGAGCTGTGCTCTCACTCGGCCAACCATGGTCTGCACCACTTCATTCCAACAAACTTTCCCTCACATCTCTAGGCCATGTACCAGGACTACGTCCATCTTGTGTTCCTGGATGGCCAAGATGTTAATGCGTCCCTGGAGGCTGAGCTCCACAAGATAGCCCTGAGTTTTATCCTTTTGTTGACTCAATCACTGCTGAGGCCACGGCAGTTCTACAACAGCAGTGTAGTCATGACGAAATTTACTTCCAGGCGAACATGGTGATTCACTATTGGCATCGATTTGGTAGTGACAGCCATTGTCTTCCCTCGAAGCTTTGCCCAGGAGAAGCCCCTGATTTCCAAATCCAAGAGCCCCGTCCATTCTTCAATTGCCTTCTCCATGTGAGTCTGGTAATTCCCATTAATGATTATCTCGGGATGTATTCCACCTGTACACTAGCCAATCACCCTCATCTGTGGCTCCTACCAGAATCCATCTGATGGCCATATGAACCACCCTCAGGAGGACAGGCTGAAAACCATCTTGCTCTAGTTCCAAAGGAGATTCGAACAAAGGTTGGTTGCCTGTGCTGGGTACCAGAGCCGCTATTGGAGTGGAGTGGAGCTTCAATTGGATCTTTACCCTTCACCCATTCCACATTGGCTCTAGATGAGTTTTCATGGCCTCACAGCTGGACTCAATGTGTCCCACCACCTTACAGTAGTTGCAGTGAGGCACTGTGTCTTCTTGCAACTGTGCTGCCTGAGCATAGCAATCTCTGAAGGGACCACCAGTCCATAAAAACCTTGAGGTCGAGCACCCTTTCCTCCTGGACTGTTATGATACAATGCAAAAAGACAGAGATCTGGTCTTCCTAGACTACACTATGCCTCATCTTTAGGTTCCTCACCACCTAACAACCCCCAAGCTACCTCAAAAGCTCCACTGTGCCACTGCTCCAGCCCTAGGGTAGGTTAAGTCCCCTACCCTAACATGCCTTAATATACCCTTGAGCCTCTTTTTGACCAATGTTGACTATGTGGTCAAAGTTGGTGCCTAACAATTTTTCCCCCCCAACAAGTCTTTGTCCTAAGGATGAGTTGTACCGGTGATCACCCTTTCTGGGGAACCCTACTCAAGCTCCTAGTCCATCTTCCATAGCTGTATACATCAAGGAGGCATTGGGCCTGTCACTCCGAGATAGTACATCTTTCAATTGGCTAACATAAAATACCAAATGAATTTTCACCCTAGCTGGCAACTATACTTGATAAGCCACTTTACCAATGCACTCTCAGCACTTCATATAGACTAGTATATTAATGGGAAAGTTTATCACTCTTCCATATCTGTAAAGGCACCAAGGTGTTTCACTGTGCACTTGACGGAAAGATCACTCACACGAAAACAAGATCACCCTTATATTCTCAGAATTTGCAATGCTCGTTAGTAAACTTCTCCGCTTTATCTTGAGCTACCTACAAATTCCATTTGTACACCACTAGAATCTCATCAAGTTTTATGGCTAAATTAGTCGCCTCTAAATTAATCTTGTTTTGAACATCTTTACTCAAATGCAATTCTAACTCCACTGCTGTTTGGGGATGCTTTACAAGCATGGCAAAGTAAAGACTTAGCTTGGTTCCATTGTGTTGGCTATTGTTGTAAGCAAATTGCACCAGTTGAAGATATAAATCCCACTGTCCTTGCCTTTGACCAATGCTACAACATAGTATATCCTCTACCACTTGATTCACACGCTCGGTTTGCCCATTTGTTTGAGGATAATCTCCACTTGAGAGTTTTAAAGTCACTTGTATAGTCTTTGCAAAGCTCTTCCAAAATCTACTTGTGAACTTTAAATCTCGATCACTAATGATGTCCTCCAGCAAACCAAAATCAGGAAAAACCTTCTCCAAATAGATTGCAGCCAAGTCTGAGGCAATGATAATCTTCCAAAGAGGCAATAACTACACATACTTTGTCAATTGATCCACTATGACCCATATTTGCTCTTTTTGTCTCTGTGTTCATGGTAAATAAGTGATGAAGCCCATAGAAATACTACACCAATGAATCTGAGGAATAGGTAAAGGTTGCAAAAGTCCCCTTAGCTTCTCCCGTGGCACTTTAACCCACTAATAGAGCTCGCATGATTATATCAGGTTTCATATTCCTCTAATAAAAGTTGCACTTAATCAATGCATATGTCTTCTTTCCCCCAAAATGACCAACCTTTGAACGATCATGATAGTGGAATAAAACTTAAGTAATTAACACATCCACCATAGCAAATATACATGACCATTGTAATAGAGAATCCCATCCACCAATAAGAAAGGGGCTTACATCTGGTTGCACAAAGAGGCCACCTCAGCATCCTAAGCTTGAGTATGCTCAACCAACTGCCTAAACTCGTTGACCATCTTACTCAAATGATGACAAAACCATGTTTGTAATGCCATCATATAACGAACACGGGATGAAGCATC
The DNA here is from genome assembly GCF_000143415.4 of Selaginella moellendorffii. NCBI lineage: Eukaryota > Viridiplantae > Streptophyta > Lycopodiopsida > Selaginellales > Selaginellaceae > Selaginella > Selaginella moellendorffii. The sequence continues at coordinate 296,748 of NW_003314372.1, forward strand.
TGCCACCACACTTGATTTTCCCAGACGATACTCAATAGAAAACTCCCCAGTGTCCATGAGTTTGACTATCCAATAAGATTGCCTAGTGTTCAACTCCTTCTATGTGAAAAGATATATAAGTGGTTTGTGATCCATCAACACCACGAACACTGCACCATAAAGATAGTGCCACCAAAACCGTAAAGCATGAACAATAGAGTGTAACTCTTGCTCATATGTGGAATAGCATTGTTCTGCAAGATTCAAAGTTCAACTCTCATATACAATAAGCTCTCTCTCTTGCATGAGAACTCCTTCTAGTGTATAACCACTCGCATCACATGTCACCTTATAAGGTTTTAATGGATCAGCAATGCAAAGCATTGGAACCTTGTTCAACAATCACTTCAGCACCACAAAATTCTCCTCTTGTGGCTTGTTTCATTGAAATGGCACATTCTTGCATAACAATTGTTGTTAAGGTGTGGCTATTGTGTGTGAGAGAGAGAGAGAGAGAGAGGGAGGGAATATCCTCAAAATATTCCCCATTTTCCTTGTATAAAACCCTTGCCTCAGAAGGGCAAGGGGTGGGGGAGGGGGGGAGGGGGGGTGCATTTCTCGTGTTTGAGTGAGCATTGGGGGAGGTGCCCCTCCTTCCCCCAACAAATGGTGAACCAGCATGATGTGCAACACTTTTTGAAGTATCATTTCTCTCTTTTTCTTTTGGCTGCAGACTTTGGGAAGGAATTCCTTGTTCGTCTTGAGGCGGTTTTGTTTGATCTTGGGCGTGTTGGATAGGTCTAGAGCTCCTCTTTCCAGCAAGGTATGGCGCTCATCAAGCTGTGTGGTATTTGAAGAGATACAACATTTTTTGGCTCAGTTGGATTAACATTTTGGGGTTTTCACTTTCTCCCCTGGATCATCGGCCTAATTTCTCAAAGTAGTGCATTTGGGTTTGTAGATCTGGCCTAGATCTACGAGTAGTGGTGATTCTTGGTGCTAGATTTGGCCAAATTGGTGGCATGCAAAAGGATTTTTTTCTCCGCTAGATTGGGTCATCTTTGTAGTAGGAATTCGTGCTCCTCTAGGCTTTGTTTTGCCGTTTGTTTCTAGAGGTGATTTTGGTCTTAGGCTTTCTGAAAAGACCAATGGCGCCTCAGTATCAATCTACATCAGTGACATACCACAATATTGGCATTCTGGGCTACCTCTTCATGGATTTTAGGGAATATTGAGGTGGCTTCTTCCCAAATTCCTACAATAGAGGGTAGACGGGGCTGAGCTCTTTCCAACGAGCCCACCAACAGTCAAAATGGGGAAGGATCGAGACTAGAGGACTCATTTATCTCTTTTGGGCTAAACTTTGTTAGAGGTTCCTTGGGAACAAAGCAATCTTCAAGGAATAGGTAGGCGTAGGAACAAGAACAGAGGGAGCAAGAACAAGGGTTGGTATAGGAACAAGGAGGAACAGGTAGACTTGGTGTTGGAGTAGGTGCAGCAGTTGGAGTGAGAGTAGGGGTTACCAATTACAGGTTGTGGGTCCTCGGTTATTGGTTACCGGTTACCAGTTACTCTAGCGGCTACTCCGGCAGTTACCTTATGGGTCAATGGTTATGTGTGCTTGAGGCCTACATCTCCTTCCATTTCGACCCTTATTTCTTTTCATCACAAGCAGTTTGGGCAACTTGAGCACTAGCCTATAGTCTTCTTGCTCCTGTCAACCCAGTTGCCTTGATTGGGCATTTGCAGTGTTTAGGGTATTTGATGTTAGTACAAACTCAACGTACAACAAATTGGTGCCCTTTTACCATACCTCAAGGCCCTAAGGTATGGAGTAAACTCTCTAACATCCAAAGGCAGCTTAGGTACGACACTGCACCTTCTCGGGTCGAGTCCTCTTCATCCTCAGCAGATTCCAGTGACTTAGATCTATGAGCTATGGCATAGCCACCTTTAGCTCGACCTCAACTCCATGTTCTGCAGAGGGGGAGTGATCTACTGACATTCTTAGGTGTTGGAATAGTCTCTCCAACATCGCATATCAATTGCTTTTATTACTACTACACCACAAACATGATCATTGATGATGATCGTATGTGCCGCGACTTCTTGTAGTCTCTTGAAGGCAAAGCAGCAATTTGGGTAAAGTCTCTCCTCCCAGAGGACCGGACAGACTTCTAGACACTACTTGCTTCTTTCAAAGAATGCTCCGTTGAAGAAAAACTCACAAATTGGCTACTTGTCTACCTCTTTTCTTTTCGGCAGGATGCTCACGAGTCTGTTCCTGACTACATCACTCGGTTTCAAGCATATTGGAAGCAGTGTTGGGATTGCAGAGTGGTCCAAGATGAGCAACAGGGAATCACGGCATTCACAGCGGGTCTACATGGGAACTTGCAGCGGAAACTTCTTAAGAAGACATTCAGGTCTTGCCACGAGGCATTTCATTTGCCACGAAGCTAGAAAGAGAGCTTCTTGTTGACTTGGGGATTGCTAGAGTTGATTTTGACCAAGCCATCACCCCGTCAGAGTCACCTTGTGCAGCTGTTCGCCTATCAACAAAAAAGCCCATCACTTTTGAGCATACACCTCTGGCTATTGAGAACTTTGCCAATGAGATATAGCAGCTGAAGGAGATCATTTTTCAGCAACAATCACACCAAGACAAACTGCTCCAGGAGCTGGTGGAGTCTAGGAAAGAGGCCACTACAGCTCGGGAATGCAGATTTATGTCTTGTTGGTGCACTCACTGCGAGACGAACACACACAACATGCAGTGCTACTTCAAGCTTCACCCAAAGCTTCGGTCTCCATCTTCTCAATGTGTCCAACAATATCCCTTCATTGATAACTCCACATCGTCTCGAGGTTCAGAGACATATTAGGAGCAGCTGGAGCGACAAACGATTGAGGCAGCCCCTTCATCTAGCAAAAGCAAGGCACCAGCCTCATTGGTCAACATGATTTTGGTAGCCGAGGAACTCTGTAGGCAACAGTAGCAAACCGCAGCCACTCGAGCCCAAGCGAAGAAGAAGGCACCCGCTCAACTTGCCACAGATCCCCCGGCGCCAGTTGAGAGTGAATCTCTTTCGGCACCAAATCCAGTGACACAGAGGGTGGCTTATAAGCTCCCCTTCAAGTCACTACTCTCTTCTCCTCCTAAGATCTCACCAATAGCTATTCCTATTCTGGAGTTGGTTCTTCAACAGCTGGTTGACACTCCCGTCACCTTTTCGCTCCAAGACATGTTGTGTCTTGTCCCGGGATTCGGCCAGTGTTTAGAGGAGTTTGCACGGTTAGGAACACCAGAGAGCACTCTCAATAGGACTCCTCAAGAGGTGCACATTGTCAATATGACAAGATATGGTGGAGATCCTAGTCTATTATTCATCCCGGTGTAGATTGGTATTTCCTCTTGTAAGATGGATGCTTTGGTTGACTCTGGTTTTAGAAGCAACATTATCTCTGTTGAAGTTGACCTTTCAGCACAGCTACAGATCATTGAGAGCTCCTCCATTGTTCTCAAGACCTTCACCAACCACACTGTTCCTCCAACGGGCATTTGCTGTGGTGTCAATATCTCAGTATAGGGTGTTATTTTTGAGGTGGATTTCCTTGAGGTTGACTACCAATGTCTTGGAATGTCCTCTTTGAAGGACCCTATCATCCTTGGCCGCTCATGGAAGGTCACAGCCCATTGCACCATTGACAGCGCACAGGGCAAGATAGAAATTAGCAATGGAACCCATAGCGCCACCTTTCTCAACAACCACGGCAGAGCTCTTTCTCAGCAAGCCCAGCCAGGCTTAGACTAAGATGGCCTCCACACCACACTTCCCTCCCGAGCTCACGGAGGTTTTTCCTGAGTTGGCGGTGGAGTCGACCATCTATATGACAGATGCTTTCTCCTGCAATGCAATTGATGTGGTTGGAGGTGAGTCAGATAGCCCGAGACATCTCTCAGCTTCACTCTCTTTATTTGAGAGTAAGGCCGAGTCTCTAGCCACGCCCTCTTTATTTGATGGTGGGGTTTATAGAGTACGGGCTCCCATATCCAGCTTTTCGGAGTGTTTCTTGATAGAGGAAGGGCTCCTTGATTCGTTTCTTGCATGGGACCAACTCCCTCTTATGGAGCTTGATGATACAGTCACTCCAGACCAGGTCCATCTTTCACAGGACACAGCTGAACTTAATCCTCCTCAGCAACTATCTGAGGTGTCACACAGGCAGCATCTTCCTACAAAAATCACGGTAGCTGATGACTCTGAGCGTATTTTGTCATGCCGTTTGTTGGAGATGGAAGAAGACATCCAGACACAAAACTGGCAGAAAGAATCAAACCAATCGGACGTGCTGCATGCGAGTTATAGCTCTTTGAGTTCAAAATTTCCTACCATGGAGCCCCTAGTACTCCAACCACCAAAACGACAACTCCCTTTCAAAATTTACATCACAACGGGTACAAAGGCTTTTGGAGTATGCCTTTGCCAATGTTCACAGCCTGGCAAGCCACCATATGCAACATATTATGCCTCACATTTGTTCAAGGAGACCGAGAAGAAGCGGAAAAAGAGGCAATGGTTGTTGTTTACACCTTGGAGCAATTTCGTCACTTTCTCGTTGGAGCCTATATCCATTTCCACGTTTATTTTAATGTGCTGACCTTTCTTTTACAGCGACCAATTCATAGTCCTCGTACTTTATCTTGGATTGTGACCATCCAAGAGTTCCAGCCAACTTTTCACATGTGGTGGAAGCGTGTGATGGATCCAAGCGAGTTCCCGGTTGCTGAAGCTACTTCCTTTGTGGTCCCAGCAGCATTACAGGACATTGCAGTGTACCTGGATGTAGGTCAGTTCCCAGCAGATTCCTCACTCGTGCAACAAAAGGCATTGGAGATCTGAGCACGGGGGTTTTGCCTTCTCGATGGACACCTTTACAGGAGGACGTCTTAGGAAGTTTTGTTGCGGTGTGTGGGGGAACATGAGGTCCTTAAGCTCCTTTGTGCATTCCACTCTTGTGTGGGGCATTTTGTTGCGAATGTGACTTCGGGTATCGAAAGTTACCTGTCGGCCAGTCCTTACGGACACTCTTTCCTTACTGCCACAATGGCAGGAGGTTGGTATTGCTGAACCCTTTATTACTCCCTCTTGTTAAAGTGTTAGTAAATTGGACTTTGCATCTGTACTTGGCCGGATGAGCATAAGGAAGGAATTCCTAAATGTCTATTTAACTAAGCATACTCGGCCCGGCTTGTTAGTTCTCTTTTGCTCTGTCTTGCATTGGCTTGACAAGAACCCTTGCATATTAAGATTGGTCCCTCAATATCGCTGGATGATAGCTTACCATGTTTGCCAAACACCCTCGCTATCATGCCCTTTGTGTTGGTCTCATTTCGGTCCCAAATGCTATTTATGGAAAGTGTCTAGATTTGCTCATTTGGCATATCTACAAAATGTAGAGATCGGTCTGAACACAATGGTGTTCATCTTGTATCCAAATTCACAATCTAGCGCCATTCCATATTTAGTAAGTTTCGAGTTTGTCCTAGAGACTAACTCTTGATACTAAGGGAGGCTTGGGGTGAAAGCCCAAAGCGTGTGTTCCTCAAGAGGGAGGGGGGGGGGAGGGGGGGGATATGGGGGGTTCCAAATGTATAGTAGGGATAGTGGGTAGGTTGGGCATGGCTGACCAACTTAAGGCATAATCTAGCTCCCACTTGTGTGCTTGTCCTTGTTCTACATTCGGCTTGGGTCTAAGCCCAAATTCCATTCCATGTTAGCTGGTGGAGTACCCATATCCTCACGTTAGGCCACTGGTATGCCGAAATAGCGCCAGACTCTGTTTGGCTCCATTTTGCGTGTTGGTCCTGCCATTGGGATGCTGGTTGCTCTACGACTATTCCAAGTCGGTCTGGGCTCCTATCCCTTTGCTCCTTGGGCTGTATGCTTGGGAGTTGCTCCGTGGTCCGGTTCCATCACTCCTTGGCTCCATGCTTGGGGGTTTGGCACCGTTCCTTCATTCAGTTGCCCAAGGCCTTGAACCTCGGGTTCTACACCACGTTCTTTTGGACACATGGCATCTGTCACGTGCCACATGAAGGGTTTAGGTTCCGCTACGTGGTGTTATCCTATGGTAAATCACCATAGGATAAAGGGTCAAAACCACGTGCACTACATTTGGTATCAGAGGATAAGTCTTTGCGAGTACTATCTAAATGAGATTGGGCAACTAGTCTTGTTGCATACGCAGAGATGAAAACGATGATCCAAGTGGGTATATGTTTCGGTGCAAAGACTTTGCAATTGTTCCTTGGGTATGGATTTGGTTACCTTTTTGTACCGTAATAACTTGAGTTTGCTCTTGGGCTCATAAGATGGATGTCAGATGTTCCATTTACACGAGTTTACACTTGGGCTCGTGAGTGAGGCACATTAGCAATTCGAGGTTACACTTTGAGTTGGCAAGATTAATGTTAGCCTATCGGTGGTTCCTTGAGTTGTTCCATGTACCATAGGTGAAAGTAAACCTTCCCTAGGTTTACTATGAGTGGCAAATAGGCTGGTTCGTAGCTATTTAGCACGGCACTAATGGATCCTTCCTAGGCATGATTACAAATGGATTAATCAAGACTATAGGGATTAATCTATTGGTTCAAGTAGTCTTTGCACTGCTCTCTCATAAACTTTTCTTAGATTGGACTGAAGGCAGTGCGAAAGCAAGCTTGAGGTTTAGTCAAAGATGAGGCCAAAAAGAGAGTCATCGGGGATGAAGGATTAAACACGTAAATCATTTTCTCTTCTTGGAGATATGATTTGCAACGAGGTGTTAATGATGAGATTGTTTAGTAGGGGATGAGCTTTAGCTTTTCCTTGAAACATGATTTAGTCGTGGACTATACTAGCCTTACAAGAAAAAGAGTTAGTGATCGATATTGAATATTTGAATCTTTATTAGATTTGAGTTGGAATATATCGATCATTAATGATTTCTCTTGGGCTTGTTATGAAGTGAGTTACGTCTTGCTGTAGATGGATTCATGGAGGATCATTTAGTGATCACTTGTTGAGCATAGTTTCATTATACTTAGCTTTTGGATTGATGCAAACATGTTCTTCATTAGTTTTGGCATTATAAAATTTAACTTATGGATGTGTTGAGGGGGATATTGTGGGTTGTACCATGATTTTCTTCTTTAGTATTGAAGTTAGTTCATGCAAAAAGCTCTATTTCGTTCAAGTGGGAATTGTCATTATCCCACTTGTAAAATAAGGTTTCCAAACCTTTATATAGTATATAAATATAACAAAATTCAATTGCATTGAGGCACATGCCATTTTATTTTAAACAAGGAAATGTCTACTCAATCACTTCTCCTCCCCCTGCCACTGCTTCACCTCTCTCTTCTCCTTGTCATCGTCGTCCAATTTCTTTCCATCCTTTTAATATTGGCTCAGTTGCTCCGAGTCTAGGTGGAGCCCAAGTCCCCATTCAATCTTTACTTTCCCCTTATTAATAAAACAACTTCGTAGACTTCCAATAACATGCTGTAACACTTCTAGTATAATGCAAATCCTCTCAAAGAATTGTCTTTTAATATTAATACAATGGCATGGAATCCCATGCCATAATAAGTTACATTTTTAAATAAATACATGCCATCTCAGACTGTTATTTTTTGCCTCCAACGCCTATACAATAATCTTGGAATTTCATCACTCTCCACACTATCAGGATTTAAACCCAATAGTAATGCCATCTCTTCTCTAATACGTCCACGCTCATGTTCAGTGGTCGAAGAACCCATCCGGTTGAGCAGATTATGGAGATGCGGATAGTGCTTGGCTAGACAGTATACATGCCATAAATGATGACTGGTGTCTGTCCGATCAAATGGCTTCTGATATACCGTTCCATCTGCCATTTGGTTGATTTCTGCAGCCACCTCCTGGACTAGCCGGTTCTCTATCACCATCGCTCCAAGCCGTTTTGCAAGGTCCCCCAGAACATACGGTTTCTTCTCCCTAGTTTCCATACTGCAAGAGATGGGGTGCACTGCATATGTGTGCGTGTTCGCTGCAGTTTTAATCGGCGAGTCATCGATGATGAGGATTTCACTTGAGCTAGCAGTCCGGTTCATCACTACAGCCTCTGGCTTGACGAAGATGGGCTTGCTACCCCTCACATGGACCATAGTCAAGCAATCCTCCTGCGTTAGGAGAAAGTCAAATGGTAATATTACTCGCGTCTGATCGTGCATCATCTGTAGCAACGTTAATGCATTGTGGCGCATCATGGATGTCCAAACTCCCAATTGCAAATTGAACCCGGCCCTCTGTTTTAAGTGTCGCATGGTCATTATTAGATCCCGCAGTTTCTCCCGTGTGATTAATGTGAATCTGTCTCTTTTGACCAACTTGCGACCGCAGGCTTTGGAGGGTGCAATGACATTCGAGGACGAGCCACGCTCATGGGAGAAAAGGACACCGTTCAGATCAAAAACGATACAGTACCTTCGCCGTGACTCTGAAATGAAATGCGTCAGCATAAAAAATGGTACAAGTCAATTTTACCATCTACAATATTAGCATATGTTGCTCCCGATGGTCGTTGAGAGGGTTTTGGTCGAGGAAACGTGAAGGGCGGAAATACTCTCCTCTGCAATGTGGGGTCAATCGCATCCGATGGCGTGTGGGCACATGCCATTTCAGCTGTAGACTCTGGTACAACTGGCTCAACAATGGCATGGGGTGGTTCCGATGGCGTGTGATCACACGCCATTTCAGCTGGTGCCTCCGTTGGCAAAGTGGACATGACCGAACAGGCAGCAGGGGCGGTGTAGGGAGGTTCCAACGGCGCGTAGTCAGACGATTGGGCACACGTTGAGTCCGTTGGAAATGAGGATACGACCGGCTCGGCAGCTGGGGCGGCCTCATGTGGGTCCAATGGCGCCTGGTCACCGTCAGTTGGATACGTGGACAAGATTGACTCAGTGGTATGGGCAGCATCAAGTGGAGCGTGGTCAGCTTGCTTGGCGTTGATATGGATAGTAGCCTCCACCAGCTCTGATGACTCTTGCAGCCAAGTAGAGTCCACTGGCGGATCCATATGCATGTCCAAATATCTCCCTTCGATTGAGATGGTATCCTCCCGTGCTACTAAAAACAAACTCATTAGCACATTGAATCAACTATACTGTATTTACCATCAACTGCTATTGAGGAACTAGGACTGATATCACTTGGGCGCACTGCTGATTCTGAAGGATTGGACATACGTTTTGACCCTTGCTTGGCACTATCCTTCCTTGACACTAAAGGCTAGAGTTTGTAAATTCAACTGAATAATCTCTACTTACCATTTGCTCTGCGACCTACATGGACAATGTTAGAAATGGTAAAAGGTTAGGAATGGATGTACTATTATTTACCTGATGGTTTGTCTTGTATGACCTTCCTCCGCTGCTCTTTGGCCACCTTAGGCTGGCCATCGTCGTCATCATCGTCGTCGTCGTTATTGTGATCGTCACCATTGTGAGGACCATCCAAGTCCTCTTTGTCCTCCTCTTCGTCCTTCTGCTCTTCCTGCTCATTATCTTTCTCTGGCTCCTCATCCCCCTCCTGCATTTCTTCCATAGGCTGCTCAGGCTGGATGGCTTGTTCTTCCAGGACCATCTTGGGAAAATCATCTGGCCGAGTCTCCATCTCAAAATACAAGACATCCATAGCCTGTTTTAGTGCGTGACCTAGGACCGTATCCTCACCCGACTGTCTTAACATGGTTTCTGCACGTTCTTGCACCCTTCGAAGACGACGAGATGAGAAAAACGTGGCCCTGACTTGAAAAGCATCCCTCATCCATTGTACCTCTCCATTGAGATTGGGGAAGGGGAGTCCGCCATAGGAATCTGAGTCATGAGGTGGTGACTGCCTGCTTTCACTCAGCCCTTGATCTGCAATGAATGGCATGAGCACACACGCCATAACCGCGAGGCATTACCTATTATCTTTTTGTTGCCCTTCTTCCTTTTCGAATCAAACGCCTCTAATCTCGACGATTGTCCAACGTGCTTTCGCTTTTTATGACCACTGTCAGTTTGAGCTTGGCGGGTGCTTGCCTGTTTTGCCTTTGAAGAAGTTTCTCCTGCAAGGAATGGCATGAGACCACACGCCATTGCAAACATAATTTGTACCTCCTTTTTTCCTATTGCTTGTCTGTTTGTCCTTCTTCGATGCGCCACCAGTGCGCTTTTCAGTCCTTGTGTCTGAATATTCACAACGATCTATAATCAAAATGGCGTGAGGCCTCACGTGACCTTACCTTGTGCAGGTTGTGAGCTCGGCCCAACATGGGTATCTTCAACAGTAGCTGTTAACGCCGTTTCAGCATCTGGGGGTGGCCACGCTCCTGCATACAGAGCTTGTGAGATAACATTTAAACTTAAAGTGTGTACTCACCAGGTTCGCAGAGAAGATACTGTTTTTCTTTGGCAACTGTAATTATATGCTCCATTGAAGTCACCTCTTCAATGGAGTTTGTCACCGCAACACATGGGACACCCTTGAGTAGTGCGGCTCGAAAGAATAGTCCGCCACAGTTGTACTCGACAACGCATTTGCCCTTGGAGTCGGAAGCAGGTGACCCACCCACTATTGCGTTGAAGACCCAGCTGAGCATTTCCCATGCTGCACCTGGAGCTTTCTTTGGATTCGAAAGCTCCATAGCCGTCTTCAGTTCCTCAGGCACGGGTAAATTGACCTCCCTCAGATCAATTCGATTGGCCTTGTCGAACGAAGCTGGGAAGTCACTCCAGTCCCACTCTGCTGTAGGACCAATAACAAGGGCGAGTGTGAAGATGCGGACATTCATCGGTATCTTCTTCTTAGCCATTATCCCATGGATCTCCCGCATCTCCTTGCCTTTCAACCGAGCCTTCACCGCGTTCAAGGCCTTCCAGAACTTGTGATAGGATTCGGAGTCGTAGATCATATAGTGGACTGAAGATTCCACCTCCGCAAGTCCCACCATTAAGTCAATGATGGAGCTGACTTCGTCTGCATGAGTGATCTCCTCGTTTGTGAAGTCCATCACACAAAAGATGTTCTTGACCTGCTCATCTCCACGGGAAACGATGCTCCTCCACCTTTGATCCTCATCCGAATTCAAGTATACCCGGTAAGGTTCTCGATAGGCCTCTGCTGCGGGGTCGAGCTGTTTCTGAAGCCGACGGTCGACATCAATCTTAATGAAATTTGGATACTGATCCAACTTCTCAGCTTTACTTTTCGTGGCATCCCGCAGCAGATCGATGAACTTGGGGGCCCCCTTCACGTACTCGTCGATGTCTTCATTTGACAACTCCAGCGCTTCCATCATCTCTTGCGTGGTGTCGATGCTCACCCTCTCCACGGCCACTTGCTCGAAGATCCAATCCTTCAATAGCGCATGAGCTCTCAGAGTCGTGCACAAGTCCTCGTATGTCACAATATGGCTGGGAGTCATTTTGGTCTTGTTGAAGACTACCTCACCACGTAGAAGAGCATTAGCCACTGTCAGAAGGTCGTCGTCGTCTAGAGACCGCGAGAAAAGCAAGGCGTTGAGCTTCAAATCATTGGGCTTCCGGCCGTCCTCCACACCCATTGAGTTTGGCAACTCCCCGTCATGGTACCTCCTCAGCACATCTACCCATTTGTCAAAAACAACTTTTGTCGCGAGTAGAATGTTATGGATGCTGAGTGTGTCATTGACCCCCAGTGTTTTCGAGAGAAGACTCGAGAATTCCTGCAATGGAAATGGTGTGAGGCCACATGCTATGCCACATGCAACGAGGCTTACCTGCCAGGCGCTAGTTGCTAGTGCACGTCCTTGTCCTGGTTTTTGTGGCTTCTTCAGTTGAACCTAGAGCTTTCGTGTTCGTGCCAATGTCTCGTGCAGACCCGATTTGTAGCACGTTTCTTGCTTGACATTCTGCGCGTGGGAGATGTATATGATAGATCGGAGGGGCGAGTTGCCTTTTATCAGGCGGACAACTCTTGTCTTGAAGACTTTCTTCACCTCCTCGCCCACCATAATATCCACAACTATCTCTTGCATCGCCAAGCTAGAATGCTGCCCAGAGACGGCATAGAACCGGATGTTCTGATCGTCCAACACCTTCCTATTGATCAAGTCTAGAAACCTCGTCTCGCCCTTCATTGTTCGGTAGTAGGGGATCACGTTTGCGATGTCGGGTGTTACTGGACTTGCCAGCATCTTCTGCTTCAGTTTCTCCACCCACTCATCAGATACTAGCCTGTGGTTGTATTTGCTTTGGATGTCGATACGGCTCACGTCGATTGTATATACTTTGTTGGAATAGTAACAAGTACTATTATCTGCGACGATTTTTGCTACCTCTTCTTGCTCTTTCTGCTCTTTGCGGCTCTTCTTTTTGGTGGGTGTAGTGTTCGAACCCGAGGCAATGGCATCACTGAGTAGCTTCTTTTTTGGAGCAGGAGAGTCAGACGTCGGCTTGAGCTTGACCACCCTTTTCTGCTTCGAGGTAGTTTCCAGATCGACCCCCTTCCCCTTTGCTTCGCGAACTGGAGTCACTCTCAACGGCTCAATGTTGGAATATAGTTTTTGAACATCGCCGTAGGTGAGGTCTGTGGATTCCATGTGATCTTCATAGACCCGCAGCGTCTTTGAAATTGTGGGCCTCCTGGACAACCTCTCCCTAGCTCCCTCTAGGAATTCCTCATTGCTGCTGCCCCCCTCCGGGAAGCCGCTAGGATGTGCAAGGTGGATCTTGAAGGCAGACGCTGTCTCTACCACAAGTGCCAGTCCATATTCTTGCATGGAACTGCATGGAGTGTCTGTCACTTGGATGAGGATCCCCATGCATTCTTTTCTCCCACCATCTGTGTTGTACAGCCTCAGATCCTCGCCTTCCATCCCGAAAGTCCAACTGGTGAGCTCCTCCCCCTTCTCTACATCCACATTGACAGTGGCTGGAAGAAGAACGCAATTCCTCGCCTGTTCAGAAATGCACAACAATTAGAGCTGACAGATGAAAAGCTAACGTGAATAACGTGAGGCCACACGCCATTCACCACTGCATCAGATGTCTTGAGGCTGCATCCTAAGATGGCGTGAGGCTACACGCCATCTGTAACCGGACTGCACTCGAGAGCCCAATCGGTGCATGCCAATGTTGCTACTGAATGGCATGTGGCCTCATGCCATTTTCTACTTGGCCTAAAAGACTTACCATTTGAAGCCGAATGGAGGTGTGACAACCGGACTCACTGGCGAATGTGCACTATGTGTGCAGCGGATCGTAGCAGCAAGGCTACTCTGCCACTTACAGTTGGAGAGTGGCGCTGAAATCTCCCGGGACGCCAAGTGGGCTGCGTGTGGGTGGCGGAGTGGGCGGCGGAGTTGGCGGCGAAGTTACAAACTGGGTGTGTCTTGAAGTGGATGCCGATGCACACGAGAAACCTGTAGAGAAGTGGGAGCGCGAGTGGGAGCGCGATGCGAGCGTGAGTGGGAGCGCGATGCGAGCGCGAGTGGGAGCGCGATGGGAGCGCGAGTGTGCGAGTGCGAGTACGAAGCAAAATGCAAAACCTAACCTCACACGCGCAAAATGTCACGACGGTTGGTAATCCCGCCACGTCATCATTTCTCGGACTTGGGTGCCACCATTAATTTCTGGATCGGCGCGCGCATGCGTGAAATCCAAAAGAAATCCGCAACGTCATCATTCCTCGGACTGCATGCACGCGAAATCCAAAAGAAAGATCATGATTGGGATATCATTTAATACCCTCGCTATATTTATACCATGCATGATTGGATATTCCAAAGCATCTTGTATTTCCAAAAATGCCAGATGTTCAGCTAAATAAATTGTCAGAGGATTTGATGTGACGTTCAAGCATGTGGGCTCATGCAATTTTGATCCCAAAAAATGCACCAAAAAATGCTCGGCGTCATCTGGCGTTATCTCTTGAATGGCGCGGGGCCGCATGCCATTTTCAGGAGCACATAGGAGTATATTCCTAGAATATTCTAACACGCGCGAGATTGTTTTGAGTTTCCTGGAGATCCAACCGTTAGATCGCAACTAAATTTTACAGAATGGTATACAATGTCCTTCTTGATGACCCTACAAAGAAGCATCTTGATCGGACACCACATGAGACCACACGAGCCTTACAATGTTTCAGGGGCATTTGCCATAGATCCGACCGTTATTTTGCTCCAAGATTCTACAGTTTGGTGTGCATTGACCTTTCCATCGACACTGCAAAGGGACATCACAATCAGATGCGGGATCACAAGAAACCAACTTCACTAACTCTGGTTTCACCAAGATCTACGTAAGGAGTTATGAAATGAAAGGACCCTCTCTATTGAAATGTGTTTATGGTCCTAGGGGCATTGTGACATATCAAAGGATTTTGCATCAAGTTCTGTATTTGCTTGTTTATCAAGCTACTGAATTGCTAAACCCTAAACCCTAAACCCTAACCCTAAACATGTGGCAAATGCTGCGTGAAGAAAGATGCCCTTTCTGGGCAAATGCTGTAAGAGGCAAATTCCGAGCAGATGTATCTCAGGCCAGCGAAGGGGACAAACGAAAGCTAGCTATAAACATGACGGGATGCAAATAGATTACTAGGCTGGTCCTGCGAAAATGAAAAACCATAATTGAAAACATTGAAAATGCAAAAAGAAAGGTTTATAATATTTTTGAATTTTAAGCAACCAAATGAATGTAAGTAGGGCATGTGTTTGTAAGTTTAAAAATGCCTCAACCACTTAAATTCCCAAGTAAATAAAGCTGTTTCTATTTTTGGTACAGGTAAACTTTATAGCGTGTGGGCTCATGCAATTTTGAACCCAAAAATGCACCAAAAAATGCTCGACTAGCATTATTCTTTGAATGGCGTGTGGCCTTATATTGCCATAAATGGACGTACACACACAGCATAATTATTCCTTTACATGGCAAATAATCTTGGCGCGGATCGCTGACATGGCATGGCAAAGTTCGAATCACTGACATGGCACAGCTGGATCGAGGCAAGGACATGATGTGACAAAGTTCAACCTCCGACAGCAAAGTCTAGAAGCTACTCAGTTTGAAATTTGTCAGAGGAATCATAAGATTTGGTTTGTCAGAGGATTTGATGTGACGTTCAAGCGTGTGTTATTTTTGAATTCTCGAACTCATTCCTAGGTCTATCATTTTTGTGCGCCGTGTTCTTGGTTCCGCTGAGCGCAGTGAGCGCTGCTTGTGTAAGCGGCGTTGTGAGCTGTGGTTTATGCGTCTACAAGCGGTTGCGGCATTGCGAGCGCCATTGCGAGCGGCAGTTTATGCGAGTGGCAGTTTGTGCGAGCGGCGCTACGAGCAGTTGCGGTGTTGCGAGCGGCGCTACGAGTAGTTGCGGTGTTGCGAGCGGCACTGTCTTTGGTGTGGCTACCGCTTCCTCTTGATATTCGGCACTTGAGCTTCCTGGTATGTTCACCATGGAATGGTTTAGGACCACATTTAGAAATGGCATGAGGCCACATGCCATCTTGGGCCCTTGCAATTTCATGGCTAGCGTATTGTCATGTATGTTTTTACTTGCCTGCAGCTGTGTGTATATCAAGATGGCATGAGGCCTCATGCCATCTTTGGCCCCTACTAGCCTATTGCCATATTCCTTTTGCCTTGCTGCAACTGTATATATTTTTGTATGGGTGACTAGTCACGCACACAAAAATATATATAGTTGCAACAAGGCAAAAGGAATATAGCAACAGGCTAGCAGGGGCCAAAGATAGCGTGAGGCCTCATGCCATTAGTGGTACCACTAATGGCATGAGGGCTCATGCCAATTTTGTGAATGCGAAATTTCACGTGGGTGTCAATAGCATGTTTGAATAATGGCATGTGGCCTCATGCTATTTGGTATGTTATGATTTAGGCCATTCTCTAATCATTTTTTGTATGGTCTT
The DNA here is from genome assembly GCF_000143415.4 of Selaginella moellendorffii. Lineage (NCBI taxonomy): Eukaryota > Viridiplantae > Streptophyta > Lycopodiopsida > Selaginellales > Selaginellaceae > Selaginella > Selaginella moellendorffii. Next base: position 312,714 of record NW_003314372.1, read on the forward strand.
AACTTCTTTTCTGCACTTTCAGAATGGCCTTCAGGGTTGGGGAAAAGGTTTACATTTTGAATGGTGGGAAGAGAGTTGCAAAAGGGACCCTTGTGTCTATGGATCGGAACTTTGTTATACACTGTCAAAGGCTTGGGGAAGGCAATGCTGCTGTATCAGTAGAGACTGTCTTCGATGGGAATGTGGTCGCTATTGAACGAGGAGAGATGGTCGTCGGGGTAAATGTTGTTGTTGCCTTGAAAAATCTTTAGAAGAAAGCAGATGTTGGGGACAGCGCAAGTGCGACGCATGTTCCCTCCGTGGATCTTAAGAACCGTGCTACATGGATTCAGGCAAAGGTGTTTCTAAACAACCCCGAGGGGGAGGTGGTAGCTGAGGGCTTAGCCACAGTTGTCGATCCAAGAGATGCGGTTGCTAATCAAGAATTGGGCTGGGATGATATTGGAGTTGCGATTTTAGAGGTTGTTGACACAGAAGAAAACAGTCTGACTATTGGAAGCATTGTGCGGTGGAAATTGAGGCATTTAGTGTTTGAGAATGTGAAGGATTCACAATCAAACACCACTACAACTGATGACAGAACATCTCTTCATGGGAAAAGAAAGTACACCTTCCTAAAGCGCAGCCAAAGGGATCTGAGCAACGAACCAAAAAGGCAGAAAATGGCGATGGAGGTTCGAATGGTCTCGACAGTTGCTTGTTGCAAGAGGAGGTGCTGTCAACATGCTGATTGGGATGCTATTGAAGAGGAGAGAGCAAGATACAAGACATTGTCCTGGAAGGCAGCTCGCAATTTTGTGTATGAGGCATTACGGTCATCTGTTGATGCTTCAGAACATCAGGTGGGGGGCATGGTCTTCCAGAGGGGTTTGGTCTGCATGAAGGCATGGAGAATCATTTATGGAGTCCCTCGAAGCACATTCTACAGAATCAAAATTGAGTTCGAGGAACAAAGGGTTCAACAGGCAGTCCATGGGAACGACGGTACGCACAAAACCAGGGGTCATGTTGTATATGAAGAGGCAATCTTCAAGAGGTTTGTCGAGACATGTAGCGAGCAGCAACCACATAAAACCCGCCTCTTGGAAGATGGAACATGAGACACCCAACGAGTTCTCCCTTCCATGTATACCAAGGGGGCCATATTGGAAGATGTGAATCGGGAACTCCAGAGTAATGGCTACAGGAAGCTGAGCCAATCTAGATTTAGTAGATTGTGGAGCAACAGGTTCAGGGATGTGAGTATAGGAAAGTACTCCAGCTTTTCAAAGTGTGACGAGTGCACTGCTATCAAAATGGCTTTGTCGAAGAATTCTTGCAGCGCTCAAGAGCGAGAGACGTTGGTTAGAAGGCGGCTCGACCACAACATCGAGCAGAGAAGCTGCAGGACTGCATATTATCATAACAGGATTCTCTCCATGGAGAGACCTGACTCTTACCTCTGCATCATCCACGACAAAATGGACCAGAAAAAGACGTGCTTACCTCGACTCAATCCTGCCCCCAAGGCAATCTCTTCATCCATGCAGCTGCCTGTGTCTCTGTTTGGCATAATTGCTCATGGGCATGGTGCCCAGAACTATGGGAACTTCTTTGTACCTCTATGGGGTGGCGGGGGTGCAAACATGATGATTGCGTCCCTAGCAAAACACTTAAGGTCTCTGCAAAGTGCGCAGACTGAGCTGAACGGCCAACCCTTGCATAAGGCCCTTGTCGATCGAACCCCATACAGGGTTCAGCTGGAGGAGGAGCAAAGGCTTGCAGTATCGCGTGGGGCCCCATGCCATCCCAATGAATATGTTGGCCGTCAGATTGTAGGGTTATCACGTGAGGCCTCATGCCATTCCGATGAGGCTGGTCGCCCGGTGAATGCACAGCCTCATCCAAACGAAGCAGAATCTCAAGGAAGTTCTTGCGGCCGATGTGGCCTTCCACCCCATCTTCTACTCCAAACAGACAATGCTGGCAGTGAGAACAAAAACATGTACGTCTTCGCGTACTTGGCGATGCTTGTTGCCAAAGGCATATTTGAAACGGTTACACTTGGCTTTCTCATGGTTGGGCACACTCATGAAGACGTCGATGCCATGTTCAGTCACTTGGCAGAGTCCCTCCGGTGATCCAATGTCCTCACCCTCCCACAACTCTACGATGAATTCCAAAATTGCATCAAAGGCACTGTTGAAGCTGCACTTGTGACAGAGGTTCCAGACTTTAAGGGGTTTGTAAGAGGCTACATCAGGGACGGATCCGAAATGCTGATTGGCCACTCCAAGCCTCTTCAGTTTCATTTCAGCATGCGTGACGGTGCTCCAGTGATGAGGTACAAGATGAGAGAATGGGACACAGTGTGGCTGCCAGTGGATGGCATTGAACTCTTCAAGAGAGATCCCATAACTGGGGAACCTATGATTCCTCAGGGTTCCCCACGGCCGATGCACCCGGATGGACTCAAAGACCAGGAAAGTATAGTGGCCGGGATTAGACAGCATATTGCCTTCTGGAAGAGGGGGTTGGTGTTTGGTGGAGAATCCTATTTTAAGAGGTGCAAGCCTTTGCTCGAATACTGGGAGAAGATTATATCTGCTATCCAAAATGGGCCGGTTGTATATGAAGAATTGGAAGAGTCCTTTTGGCCAGAACCCAGAGCACCAGATAGTAGCGGAACGATGTCCTCTGGAAATGCAGTGACAGATAACGATGTTGAGGATCACTATTGTGGGCTGAGGAACAAGAAGCCAGATTCAGCATTCAATCCAGTATAGGTCTGCAAAGGAATGGTCGTGCTTGTCAGACCCAGTAATAAAAAACAAATGATATGGGTGGGGCGCTGCATCACTGATGCAGAGGAGGACGCGGAAACTAGCTCCTTCAATGTAACTGTGGAGTGGTTCAAGCCAAGTTCCGGATATACGAAGGATTGCCTAGAAAAGAGATGGGTGCTGAATCCAAGGGATCCCAGCATGAGCATATCGGTGGATAATGTTGTGCATGGTTGGATGCGGAAGCAGAGTGCCACCATCACCTTGCCAGACCATGCAAGAGATGCAGCAAGAGCATTCATAACCCGGGTTCAAGGTGAGATTCATTAATATTCTGTAAGCGACTAATTTTTCCATTCTACTTTAGTCACTTAACCACACCTCCGACCACTTGGAGGAGTCTCATTCACAACCTCCATAAGTCCCATTCAGGACTTGGGGCTTGCTAGCCCAGAGAATGGCATCCATGCCACTCAACCTTTGCACTTGGTCCAAGTGCTCCACGTGTCCGATCCCATGACCGACACCCAAAGGTACCACTGACATCTCGGCCCGTTACGCTAAGGCCATGCCCATTCACCTTTGCTGCGCAAATGGTCCAATACCACTTGCATCACCATCCCGTCTCTCCAAGATTGGGCCATCTGTCTACGAGGGGTCATCCTAGATCCACTCCTTAGCATCCTTAGGATGCCCACAGACCTGGGGAATCGCCTTCCCCAAAGTCCCTTTGTCAGTTCCTACCAAGTCCCTTTCTGCCCCTGGCCGTGTTTGCCAACACTGCCACTGGATCGAGGCCCACAGGCCCGACCACTAAGTCCCACGGTCCTTTGGGACTTCCTCACCACACGACTGTGTCCTTGGTCACTACCCCAGAGGACTGCTCCTCTTCCTTTCCACAGTCTGGGCCTTTGGGACAACATTTCGGAACACCGTGGCCTTACGCGAGCCACCTGGGTACTCTCCCCACCTATCGCCTTTAGGTGCTCTAGCCATGGGCTTAGAGCGAGGTTCTGTTGAGCCACGCCTGGTATCCAAGTAGGTAGTGCCACCCACACTTGGACTGGGAGCATCGGCCAGTCGATCTCCCGGGGGAACTAGAGCCGGCTCTTGAACACTTCACCAAGCTACCCCGCTTGTCGGTCCGTATTCACCCTAGTCTTGGACTTCCCAGTGGTCAATTCATCACCCAACACTGGGTCTGGCCTTCCTGGGCCAAACTGGCCTTTCCTGGCCAAACTGGCTCCACTGCAGTCCTCCCCCTACTATACTTTTGGAGCTCACCAAATCCCCCAGGGTCTGGGAGACGAACGCTTTGGGCTTTCACCCTCTCAGGCTCCGGACTCGGACTCGAACTCGGACTCGGACTCGGACTCGGACTCGGATTCGGACTCGGACTCGGGCTCGGGCTCGGTCTTGGCCTCGGCCTCGGTCTCGGTCTCGGTCCCGATCTCGGTCTCGGTCTCGGTCTCGGTCTCGGTTCCGGTCTCGGTCTCGACTTCGGACTCCATCTCGGACTCCATCTCGGACTCCATCTCGGACTCCATCTCGGACTCCATCTCGGGTCCATCTCGGGTCCATCTCGGACTCCATCTCGGACTCCATCTCGGGTCCATCTCGGACTCCATCTCGGACTCCATTTCGGGTCCATCTCGGGTCCACCTCGGACTCCATCTCGGACTCCATCTCGGACTCCATCTCGGGTCCATCTCGGACTCCATCTCGGACTCCATTTCGGGTCCATCTCGGGTCCACCTCGGACTCCATCTCGGACTCCATCTCGGACTCCATCTCGGGTCCATCTCGGACTCCACTTTGGACTCCAACTCGGGTCCATCTCGGGTCCACCTCGGACTCCATCTCGGACTCCATCTCGGACTCCATCTCGGGTCCATTTCGGACTCCATCTCGGACTCCATCTCGAGTCCATCTCGGACACTCCCACGTGTCATGTGTTGGTCCTTTTGGGTCCCTTTTTGGAGCCTTGCCTTTTGCTCACTTCGTGCTCGTTCCTCGAGCACTTCGTTGGGAGTTCCACTCCCGCTCTTGACTTTTCAAGTCGGAGCTTTTGGTCCAAACGTGTTACGCTCGTTTGGCTCTCGCTTCGGCCACTACCATGTGGCGCCCTTCCGGCTCCACTTTGGGGCCTAGGGATTTTGTGTCTCACAACTCCACCACCCATAGACGAAGTTCGATGTCCTCATCGAACGGTGAACCATTTTATAAAGTAACACCCGCATGTGTTACCATTTCCATCCTTGGCGCGTAGCCAATATTTGTCAATAGTGTGACATTGAAGGCTCACCATGCCTTCTCCATATTCGTCAATGGTTGGGCTTTGAAGGCTCACCATGCCTTTTGCATATCCTCTAAGGAGGGTAGTCTCTCCAACTTAGAGACTGATTGGACCACATATAGTGGTTCTCTCCTTTTATGAGTTTAGTTCTCGCTAAACCCTTCTCTAAGTCAATCCCACTACTCCTTCTCGAGTAGTCTCAATTTCCATTGATATAACCTTTGCACTTTGGAACTTTAAATTTTGACTTCTTGGAATCAATTTCCTAGGTGTCTCCGACACCTTGCCTTGCACCTTTTGTGCAACTCCACTTCCCATCCTAGGAAGTTCTTTACTCGAGGGCACCATCATCCTCTCTTCTATTTCGTGCCAAAGTTCCAGTTATCATACTTTGTGCTAGGGCTGTTCATGGCCCTATCATTTGGCTACCTTACCGCTCCCTCCCTTGGAGCTTCCACTTTCGCCAAACTGGAGCATTTCGGAATCCCTCCTTGGAAACACACTTCCTTTCCCGCAACTTGTTAGCGTCCAACACATTAGTGTTCCTCGCCTAACTTTGTCACTTGGATTCATTCCAAGGGATTCCACGGCCCTATCTTGGCCACTCATCTTTTGCTCCTATCCGTTGATTGTTGCACCAAGCGACATCGAATCTCTACCTCCCTCCTTGAGGTATTGTTTCGGTTCCATAGCAAAGACTCTTCTTTGCCAAGTCCGGAGGACGTTCACCCCTAGTACGTCTCTTTAGCATCTTCTGCTATGGGCTCTATCCACGGCCCAACTTCGTGACCCTCCCATGGGTCTTTTATAGAGACTACTTTCCTCGGACTCACTATGCCATCGCACGGACATAGTTTATTTCCCTTAGGTGCTCTTCCCACTTGGTTATCACGACCAAGCCACACCATCTTAAACAGTTCAATTTTAACATTTTGAACCAGGAACTTCATTCCTTAGCCAACCAAGGACCTTGTCCTTATCTGGCCATAAGATCACCTAGTGATCTCACTTTGGCACCTTAACAGAGTTGCCAAGAGGTACTTGGTTTTCTAGACCTCCAAGTTGTTGACTATAACCCCGGGGGCATCCCCCACACTTGGCGGTGCACCCAAGCTAGCCCTTACGGCCAAGGGTTCATAGCAACTGAGATTAGGTGTCCCCATCTCACTCACCACGACTTTGGTGCCACTTGCACCAAAGTGTTCAAGTTAGATATGCTGAGCTTTCAAACTAAGCAGTCTAACCGTGCATCACGACTCCGAGGCATCCCTCGCTTGGCGGTGTGCCCAAACCAGTCTCCCCACTGAGAGTCCATGACCACCGAAATATGAGTGTCCTCATATTCCAAACCATCACCACGCCCTAGTGATTTGGGACTCGAACCCAAGCACTAGAGGGTCGGGACTCGAACCCAACCTCCGTATATGCATCTACGGACGGCATCACACAAGATGCCTGGCGTGACTCCCCACGCCGGTGCACCAACTTATTTTTAAAGCGCGCTACAGATCACAGCTTAGGAACCTAGTTCCTCCACACTGCCAAGTCCTCTCACTTGACATGTCTGTGATCATGCATGGACTCCTCCATGCTCGGCCCCATGGCCCACCCTTTTTGAAGTTATCACCTTCAACAAGGTCTTTGTTCCCCCGACGTGCCAATCTCACTTGGCAAGTTCTCCGACCATTGTAACATGGTTCCTGCATAAGCGTGAAAGTCCTTGACCATTGACTTTCGTTCAAAGCCCTCTCTTTGAACACTCGGGAACTACTTCCCTAACCTTGATAACCTTGCCTCATGGCAAGCTTCAAGACCACGCTTCTGCTGCGCCACTCTGATTTCGCGCGTTCCATGAACCATTTACACTTGGCCTTTCTAGGTACTACGCTACCTAGAATCGTCTTTGGGAACCTTGAAGGAACTCTATCCCTCAGCTTGCTAAGGCCTCCCCTTTCGCAAGCTTTATAGTTGCCATATAGTCTAACATGGACAATTCCATATTTTAGACTCTCTATGGCATCACGGTTGCTAGCAACAACATCCTCGAGCACCCTCTTGATTCTCCACTCCCAGCTGGCATAACCAACCTTGGTTATGCCCTTTGATTCCTATGGTTCGGTTCTATCCCCTTACTTCTTGCTTTTTGGCTTCACACCTTTCCTTTGGTCATTCTCCTCCAGACCAGGAGGATAGCTTTGCACTTTCTATCATGCCTTAGCAAGTATTCTTAGGGATGAACCTACCCAATAGCCTAGGGAGTGGTTCCTCAATCCGGGTATGCTCACCTTATAATCCAACACACTGGGATTACATTGTTGCTTATGGGCCTTTACATGCCCATCACTAGCCTTGCCAAAATTCCATTTTTGGCTTTGTCCAACTCGGGTAGACAGTCCTCTCCTGTCTCCGCAACCTTGAACATTTGGATAGCACCTTCTATCCATCATTCGCTAGGGACTTAGTCCCTTGGGCTTTATCCATTGCCTTCACGACATCAAACACCACCTTCTGGTGTTCTAGAGTGTTCAGGTGTCCCAATGATGGCTTTCTTGACAATGAGTATTTCCTTTTATGACATTGACTTACTATATCGCAACATAAGCAACTTATCCCCCGTAAGGGTATATCCGACTTCCCTATACTAGAAGCCTTGGGTAGCTACCTTCTACCCGTTTAACCAGTTATTTTGCACCTCTTGCTTAGTTGCCTCATGGTTGTCAAGTCCTACAACTCATTGCTTGGTGCTTGCACACCTCCATCATTATCTGGGTCACCGCACTCCAACTGCATGCGCTGCCGCTTAGGCTATGCCATTCCCATTTCCATTGGGATTCCTTTGGCAAGGGGTTCTCATGAACCCACCAACATAGCCTCAAGGTATCACACCTTGGCACATTTGGTGTCTCCACACCATCAGCTCCACGAGCCTACCTCTCTGACACTTCCCCTTCGTGTTTAAGTCTTTGCCAAGACCAACACCGCTCTTTCTCATGCCAACCATCCGTTAGCACTACACCATAGAGGTCACACACAACTTTGTGTCAAAGTTGTTTTCTTCTGGGAACACCTTTCCCATAACTTTAGCATGGCACATTCTGCCATTGATGAGATACCCTCTGTTCTCATCCTTGGATCCTATGATCCCCCCCCATCCTTTGTGGGGTACAACACACCTCAGTCCAAATGCTTCCATCAGTCCTTTTAGGACCATCCGTTGACTCTACTTGAGTCATCCAGCAGTTTTGGACTTGGTCAATCCACAGACCCGTAAGGTCCTACTTGTGAGGCACTAGCTCACTGGAATACACTTCTTGCATTCCTGTCCTACTCAAAAGCACTATTTTCACAAGTGTTACTCCGACACTTGATTTTGTTCTCTGGGGGCAACCTTTGCCCCTTAGGACTACTTGTCCATGTGATGAGAACACCAACTCATCCACTTAATACACCCCCAACTCCTTGGGTTGTTCCAGCATTTATTAGAGGTAGCCTCGGCTACCTTTTCAAGGACTTGAGTCCTCTTCCGTATTTGACCTTCCACGGTCATTACCTTTGGTCTCACATTCATGAGCACCAACCTCAACTATATGAGGAAAACCTTGCACTGTTCCCAAGATCCCAAAGTCGTTCCATTATTGGCACTTTTCTATCCACCACCTTGTCTACAAGTTCACACATGAACTGTAATGGAGAGCCATATCTTCCCGACTTGCTACTCCTCAAGGATAGGCCCACTCCTCGGACCTTCCGATGCCAACACTAGTGGTGATATACTTGAGCACCAATAAAAGTCGGACTAAGGAACAGCTCCGATACCAAGTTGTAAGCGACTAATTTTTCCATTCTACTTTAGTCACTTAACCACACCTCCGACCACTTGGAGGAGTCTCATTCACAACCTCCATAAGTCCCATTCAGGACTTGGGGCTTGCTAGCCCAGAGAATGGCATCCATGCCACTCAACCTTTGCACTTGGTCCAAGTGCTCCACGTGTCCGATCCCATGACCGACACCCAAAGGTACCACTGACATCTCGGCCCGTTACGCTAAGGCCATGCCCATTCACCTTTGCTGCGCAAATGGTCCAATACCACTTGCATCACCATCCCGTCTCTCCAAGACTGGGCCATCTGTCTACGAGGGGTCATCCTAGATCCACTCCTTAGCATCCTTAGGATGCCCACAGACCTGGGGAATCGCCTTCCCCAAAGTCCCTTTGTCAGTTCCTACCAAGTCCCTTTCTGCCCCTGGCCGTATTTGCCAACACTGCCACTGGATCGAGGCCCACAGGCCCGACCACTAAGTCCCACGGTCCTTTGGGACTTCCTCACCACACAACTGTGTCCTTGGTCACTACCCCAGAGGACTGCTCCTCTTCCTTTCCACAATCTGGGCCTTTGTGACAACATTTCGGAACACCGTGGCCTTACGCGAGCCACCTGGGTACTCTCCCCACCTATCGCCTTTAGGTGCTCTAGCCATGGGCTTAGAGCGAGGTTCCGTTGAGCCACGCCTGGTATCCAAGTAGGTAGTGCCACCCACACTTGGACTGGGAGCATCGGCCAGTCGATCTCCCGGGGGAACTAGAGCCGGCTCTTGAACACTTCACCAAGCTACCCCGCTTGTCGGTCCGTATTCACCCTAGTCTTGGACTTCCCAGTGGTCAATTCATCACCCAACACTGGGTCTGGCCTTCCTGGGCCAAACTGGCCTTTCCTGGCCAAACTGGCTCCACTGCAGTCCTCCCCCTACTATACTTTTGGAGCTCACCAAACCCCCCAGGGTCTGGGAGACGAACGCTTTGGGCTTTCACCCTCTCAGGCTCCGGACTCGGACTCGGACTCGGACTCGGATTCGGACTCGGACTCGGGCTCGGGCTCGGTCTTAGCCTCGGCCTCGGTCTCGGTCTCGGTCCCGATCTCGGTCTCGGTCTCGGTCTCGGTCTCGGTTCCGGTCTCGGTCTCGACTTCGGACTCCATCTCGGACTCCATCTCGGACTCCATCTCGGACTCCATCTCGGACTCCATCTCGGACTCCATCTCGGGTCCATCTCGGACTCCATCTCGGACTCCATCTCGGGTCCATCTCGGACTCCATCTCGGACTCCATCTCGGACTCCATCTCGGGTCCATCTCGGACTCCATCTCGGACTCCATTTCGGGTCCATCTCGGGTCCACCTCGGACTCCATCTCGGACTCCATCTCGGACTCCATCTCGGGTCCATCTCGGACTCCACTTTGGACTCCAACTCGGGTCCATCTCGGGTCCACCTCGGACTCCATCTCGGACTCCATCTCGGACTCCATCTCGGACTCCATCTCGGGTCCATTTCGGACTCCATCTCGGACTCCATCTCGAGTCCATCTCGGACACTCCCACGTGTCATGTGTTGGTCCTTTTGGGTCCCTTTTTGGAGCCTTGCCTTTTGCTCACTTCGTGCTCGTTCCTCGAGCACTTCGTTGGGAGTTCCACTCCCGCTCTTGACTTTTCAAGTCGGAGCTTTTGGTCCAAACGTGTTACGCTCGTTTGGCTCTCGCTTCGGCCACTACCATGTGGCGCCCTTCCGGCTCCACTTTGGGGCCTAGGGATTTTGTGTCTCACATATTCCTTTACTGAGTTTCTAATGTATTTTATTTCAAGGTGAACAATCCGAATCTGAATCAGAGGAGGCGTGATGGCATGTGGCCCTTTGCACTAGTATATCTTAATACCGGTCTAAGAAATAGAATGGCATGTGCTCTCAGGCCTTTTACTAAATCACCTTTGAAAGAAATGCAAGCCTCTATGTCGTAAAAAAAAGGTACTAGAGAAATTTCTTAATAATATGAATGTTATTTAGTTTCATGAAAATACACTAAGGGTCAAATGAGTTAAATGACTTCTCCAGACTAGCAATGCCTCTTGCTACACCTTCACAATTAGATTCGTTAGAAAAAGATAACATTGAATAATATCTAAATGTTCTCACCATTAAGTTATATGTCTGGCTAATAGGAATGACATTCATCTTGGAAAGCTCACCACACGCTCAATGAACAAACAAATAGTGTGTGCGCGCATGCCATCGCTCTTCTTTAGCTTCAGATTCGGCTTGTTCACCTTGACAATGAGATTTATTATACAACCAGATGGACTCAGTCTGGACACAAAGTCACCGCGCTAGTCACCATGCCCCAGATATGTCTAGCCCCTGGACAAAAAACATATAATTTCACGTCATTTTCAAATACTTGAAAATTTGTACCTAGTCCCATTTTACTGAATAAATCCCACTTTAACGAAATAGAGCTTCAAAGCTTGTGATCATTGTTATGCAAGACTTGGCTATAAGCTTCTTTGAGTTTTTGGTTTCTTGAGTTTTATATTCATTGTTCCATTTGTTAGAAGTTGTTGGAGAAGGCATTTTGGGTCTTAATTTCAATGTTGAAGTTGGCTTTTGCATCTAGCAATCATTGATGATGATTAACTATCATATAGGATAGTTAATTATCTTTGTCGAAGGGTTTGCTTGATTATTGTTGATCTGGAATGATTTTGGTGGATTTCTTCTTAGACAATAATTCTGCATATATCTTTTTGATGGGATGACTGATGATCTTTCATGATAGTTAGTTATTCTCTTTAATAGCTTATGGCTTTTCGCAATACCATATGTTCTTTGTGGTTTGCCTTGGATTGGTCTTTTGGGTTTGAGACATCAGTAGGACGTTACTGACACTTGCTTAGGCAATTTGAGTTCCTTGGTATTGTTGACTGGGATCTATTCAGATTGGCTGGTGCAATGGTTGGCATGTCTAAGTGTTTGTTGGTCTTACCACATTCATTATGTTCTGTTGATTGTTGCTCGAGTTAGTTTTGATAAATTTGGATGTTATTTCCTTTGGGTGATACATTCGTGAACATTGTGCTTGTCAATCAATGATATTTTGTGTTCTTTGAGTTATCTTTGGTAAGTTGTTTGACATACTGTCTACAACCTTCGGTAATTAAGTTTCATCATTGAGTTTACTTG
>NW_003314372.1:325914-353560 GCF_000143415.4 Selaginella moellendorffii
TTTGTTGGGATGGTGGAATTCGCTAAATGGTTGCCCAAGATTGATTAGTGGGATTCTTGGGGTGGGCTCCTATACTATAATACTAGTTTATCAGATTAATAACTTACTTAGAATACTTTTGTGTTCTAATCTAAGATATATTTTCACTGATAATTAACACTCTAAGATATCATTGTCTATGACTTTGATGTTGTCAATATATTATTAATCTTTGAGTTTGGGCTAGTATAGGCAGGCTGGCTTCGGCACTTCGTGTGCATGCTGAAATCTTTAGTCATGGGGTAGCTATTGTCGACTGGTCACATAACCCACCTCTCTCTCGATGTTCCTTATTTTGTTCAAAGGGCGTGACCGTGTAAACAACTCTCACTACTTGTTTACAGTAGTTTATCTAAACTTTACTGACAGGTTTGGTTTCTTTACTCAGGAGGGTTAGGGCCTTTGGCTTTTCTCTTTATATTCCTGTGGGCAGGGGCATATCACACTTTTGTAGCTGGGTGACACCCAGAGCAGCAAGGGTGGCTGACTCTGTTGGTCATTTCCTTGTCGGTGACAGCTAGAAGGTGTTTGAGTTGGTAGCACATCCGCGTTAGACAAAGAGGTTGCCCCCTAACTCATTTAAGTTGGTGCATTTCTCACATAGTGTGAATTCCATGAACTTTTCCTGGAGTTGTTTCCTTGGCGGTATTCTAGACTCAAGTATGCATTGACGAGGACGTCGATCTTCCCTAGGGGGGGAGAGTGTCACGAATGTGACTTCTGGTATCGAAAGTTATCTGTCGGCTAGTCCTCACAGACACTCTTTCCTTACTGCCACGATGGCAGGAGGTCGGTATTGCTGGACCCTTTATTACCTCCTCTTGTTCAAGTGTTAGTAAACTGGACTTTGCATTTGTACTTGGCCGGATGAGCATAAGGAAGGAATTCCTAAGTGTCTATTTAGCTGAGCATACTCGGCCCGGCTTGTTAGTTCTCTTTTGCTCTGTCTTGCACTGGCTTGACAAGAACCCTTGCATATTGAGATTGGTCTCTCAATATCGCTGGATGATAGCTTACCATGTCTGCCACACACCCTCGCTATCATGCCCTTTGTGTTGGTCTCATTTCGGTCCCAAATGTTATTTATGGAAAGTGTCTAGATTTGCTCATTTGGCATATCTACGAAATGTAAAGATCGGTCTGAACACAATGGTGTTCGTCTTGTATCCAAATTCACAATCTAGCGCCATTCCATATTTAGTAAGTTTCGAGTTTGTCCTAGAGACTAACTCTTGATACTAAGGGAGGCTTGGGGTGAAAGCCCAAAGCATGTGTTCCTCAAGAGGGAGGGGGGGGGGGGATATGGGGGGTTCCAAATGTATAGTAGGGATAGTGGGTAGGTTGGGCATGGCCGACCAACTTAAGGCATAATCTAGCTCCCACTTGCGTGCCTGTCCTTGTTCTGCGTTCGGATTGGGTCTAAGCCCAAGTTCCATTCCATGCTAGTTCGTGGAGTACCCATATCCTCACGTTATGCCACTAGTATGCCGAAATAGTGCGAGACTCCGTTTGGCTTTGTTTTGCGTGCTGGTCCTGGCATTGGGATAATGGTTGCTCTAAGACTGTTCCAAGTCGCTCCAGGCTCCTCTCCCTTCGCTCCTTGGGCTGTATGCTCGAGAGTTGCTCCATGGTCCAGTTCTATCACTCCTTGGCTCTATGCTTGGGGGTTTGGCACCGTTCCTTCGTTCAGTGGCCCAAGGCCCTGAACCTCGGGTTCTACACCATGTTCCTTTGGACACATGGCATCTATCATGTGGCATATGAAGGGTTTAGGTTCCACTATGTGGTGTTATCCTATGGTAAATCACCATAGGATAAAGGGTCAAAACAACGTGCACTACACATTTCTAGGGATGGGTCACAGCATAGCTCCTCTTGCACCATAGATACTTTTGGCCTCAAATTCACCAGGATAGTTTGGCCTATGCAAAGGCATGTGAGCAGTGCCAACGGTTCAACCCCCAGAGCCATGTTCCATGTCTTCCTTTTCAGCTCATCACTTCTCCAGGTCCCTTTTTCTAGTGGGGACATGACTTCGTCGGCTCAATAAACCCACTGAGCTCAAAAGGACAGCAATTCATCATTGTGGCAACAGACTATTTCACAAAATGGGTTGAGGCCACCCCTCTACAACAGGCAGATCAACAGTCTACAGCAAAGTTTGTCTACAAGTACATCATTTGCCGATTCGGAGTTCTTGCTGTTTTGGTTTCCGATCGCGGTAGCGGCTTCTTTGGACAGGTGATGCAAGATCTTCTCCAACGGCTGCAGGTCAAGCACGTGAAGAGCAGCAGCTATTATCCTGAGTGCAATGGCCAGATGGAGTCCAGCAACAAGATATTGAAGACAGTCATCTCAAAGCTTGTAGAGGATCACCCAAGGCATTGGCACGAACACTTGGTTACGGCATTGTGGGCCTTTCAGACGTCATTCAAGACATCCATCTTTGCAACTCTATTCTCCCTTGCCTATGGGACAGAGGCCGTGCTTCCAGTGGAGATCCAAGTGCCATCACTCTCACTTTCACTTCGATACGTAGCAGCGATGCAGCTTAGCGATGAGGACAAGCTTCATGCACGTGACTTGGAGGTTCTTGCTTTGGAAGAACAGCGACAATCCACATCGGAACTTCTCCTTTGAGGCATGTAGAAGATCAAGTCAGTCATTGATCACCAGCGGTCTGCTGAACCATTCGAGGACGGCGATCTCATTCTACTCAAGGAGTTTACGCCACCTTCGAAGTTCTCCCCTCGCTGGACTAGCCCCTACTTTGTCCAGCAACACATTAGAGGTGGAGCATATGTGCTAGTTGATGCTGATGGACGTGAGCTCCCACACGAGCTCCCACACGCTCACAACCACTCTTATCTCAAACGCTTCATCTGGTGAAGTGTTCCTCTTCTCTTCTTTTTGTTTTTCTTTTTCTTTCACTTTTACTTTCATGGCTATTTTTCTTACTTTCATAGGGTGTTTCTCCATTGGACCATGGCCCATACCTTGGATTTCGCACTCAGGCTGCATTGCCATTTGTATGGAGGTTTTTCTCTTGGCTCGGTCTATGTTCCAGGTTCTTTTCCCTTCCCTTACCATTACTACACTCCACACATTCCCCTCACTCATTCCATATCATCTACACTTACAGTTCCATCACCAATCACTTCCAGTAGCATTGCCTGCACTTATCTCTAGATGCCTGTCTTGCATCTTTGATTCTTTCACCATCATTCACATCTCCGCTTGAGGTCACATTTACACCATAGCACGGACACACATATATGCACTAGCAGCAAAAGACACCACCTCATTTGGAAGTGCCGTTTCTGAGATATCCTTATAACCATTTGCCAACAACGCGCTAACTTTTCTGGAGCGACTTTCTTCAAACCAGGTGAACCTGTTCACTCAAGGCACCTAGGTGGATCTTTAGACGAGGCCACAGATGCTGAAGCCACTTTCTTCTGCTCCAGCACTCAGTGGACACATGCCACCTCTCTTTACTGGCAACTTAGTGACTACGACATCCTTTTCAACTGCTGACCTCTTCAGTCCGACACATCAGACTGGCCACCTTCTCAGAGTGCCACCCCATCTCAGTGCTCCACCATATCACTCCACCATATCAATGCTGGAGTAGGTGTAGGAGTAGGAGCGAGAGCAGGTGGTTACTGGTTACAGGTTATAGGTCCCCAGTTACCGGCTACCAGTTACTGTCTACACCGAGAGGTTAGCACTTACTCTATGGGCCAACGGTTATCAATGGCCACCTTTTCAGAGTGCCACCACTATCTCGGTGCTCCACCATATCACTCCATCTTTCATCATTTCCACACTTACCATCCTTGGGCAACACATCCCCTCTTCTATCCCTCTTTCTTTCTCGATTTCGGCCAATCCTTGGAGCATATTGGAAGTCATCAAGAGGCTGCATTTGCATATTACACTTTCTTGAGCCAAAATGCAGGTACAGGTTAAGTTCTTTGGGTACTCACTCTTTTTCCCTTATTTTTCTCCTTTTTTTTCACACTTTTTTTGCACTTTTTCTTCAACTTCAAGGTCCAGTTTGACTATAGGGTTTCCCATTAGGTTTTCCTCCCTGTCTCCAAACTTCACACCTATCTCTTTTCTTTCTTTTCCACTTTGTTTTCCAGAGTTTGTACTATTTCACGCAGACACTAGCACTTGGCATCAGTAGCAGAGGTACACTCTACACTCTTCGGAGGGTTCTCATGCATCTGGAGCTAGTGCGATCCACCATGGTCACATGTTAGGGCATGGCCATTGAGAGAGTGAGAGAGAGAGGGAATATTCTAGTCCTTAGAATATTCCCCATCTTCCTTGTATAAAACCCTTGCCTCACAAGGGTAAAGGGGGGTATTTGCGAAGAGCATTGAAACATTTCTCGTGTTTGAGTGAGCGTTGGGGGAAGCACCCCTCCTTCCCCCAACACTATGTCAAAGAAATAGCCACCTCTGCAAATTTATTCTGGAAACGTTGGTAGTAACTAGCCATACCAAGAAAGCTGCGTAACTCAGCCATTGATTTTGGGGTAGGCTAATTCTCCACCGCAGCCACCTTCCTTGGATCTATTTTGACACCCTTAGATATCACAATATGGCCTAGATATTCCACCTCTAACTTTCCAAACTCACATTTGCTCTTCTTTGCATAAAGTTTGCTGTCACGGAGTAACAAAAGAACCTTGTGCATATGCATCTTATGCTCCTCCATATTTTTGTTGAAAACAAGAATATCGTCTAAGAAAATCTTCACAAACTTATAAAGATAATGCCTAAATACCTCCGTTATCAACCGAGCAAATGTGGCTAGTACATTCATCAAACGAAATGGCATAACTATAAACTCAAAATGTTTGAAGCTTGTGTTGAATGCCGTCTTGGAGATAGATGCATCATCCATTACAATCTGATGATATCTACTCCTCAGATCAATCTTGGTAAACACTCGTACTTCACTAAGCTTATCTAAGATATCATTCACATGTGGCGTTAGCATCTTATCCTTCAATATCTTCTTGTTCAAAGCACGGTAGTAAATACATATCCGTATTGAACCATCCTTCTTCTTCATAAGCAAGATTGAAGCACCAAATAGAAATTTACTTGGTTGAATAAATCCAAACTCAAATAACTCCTTGACTTGTCATTGAGCTTCTTGCTCCTCTGCATAACATAATTGAAATGGACGTCGATAAATTGGCTGCATCCCCGACTCCAATGTAATGCCATGCTCCACACCTCGTAATGGAGGCAACCTATGAGGAAGTACAGATGGTTAAGTACATTGCATATTATTGCTTCTCCCCCACAAGTGCTTTGGTCCCTCAAGTCACGAACAAATAGTAAGTAACTTGAAAGTGTTTTTCCATTATGACAAGCCTGCTTTAAAGATGTAGTGGAGAGTATAACAACTAGAGGTTGAACTCCCTCTCCAAACCACATATCTTTAACACCACCGTACTCTAGCTAGACATGCTTAATACTCCACTTTATCTCCAAATTCACCTTCACCAACCATGGCACACGATGGATATCTGTGAGATAAAAAATCTCCATAAGTGTGGTTTTGCCAACTAACACTTCTAGCCCCTTTACACAAGCATCAAAATGCTAAACAAAGGTAGCTGCACTTTCCATTGTGTATGGAAGAACTCCTCGTGTGACCAGACCATGCTCCACAACAAACTTTGCCGAAACAAAGTTGTCATGGCTCCCACTATCCAGTAAAATCTGCACTAGACCACTATGGAACACACCTTCAAGCATTAAGGCTGATTCACGAGTATCCTTGAGCTCTATCTTATTCCACACACAGTTGAGTTGATGAGCAATGATCAAAAGCTTCTTCCTCCAACCAGAATGGTCGTCTCTATCATCCTTATGCTACAAAGTTTGCAAATTTTTAGTATCTAACTTACCATCAGTAAATGATTGGCCATTTTTCTTGCCCTACTACTTGTTCTTCAACTGTGGACAATCAGCCTTGTAGTGTCCAAGCTCACCGCAATGATGACAACCCTGTCTATAATTCTTCACAAAGAAATTCTACTTTTTGAACCCCTTTGCATCCGAAGTAGTGACCACCGACTTCAACTTGTGATACTTGTTCCCATCCTTGTGTCCATGGCGATCATCACGACGATTCTTAACAAAAGGACTCCACAAATGCTTGCAAGACTTGTGCTTATCATTGTCAAGTCGACAAGCCGCATCAAAGAGCTCCTCCAAACTCTTTGTAGGCTGCGAATGATGCAAGTGTTGCCACATGCTCTCACTATATAGGCCATTAATGAAGTAGGACTTGTTTTGATCTGGATCCTTCGTTAGAACACGACTAATCAAGCGAGTAAACTTCTCAATATAGTCCCCAAGCGTCATTTTCCCTTGCTGGAAATGTCGAAGTTCTATACGAACATTCTCCACGTCATAATGAGGGGAAAAATGTAAACGAAAAATAGCCTCAAACTCATCCATGGTAGACACTGGTGGTTTCTTATCCGCAACACAGGACTCCTCAAGCCAATTCCACCATCGAAGACCCGCATCACGCAAAACCATCGGAATAGCCACTAAAGCCTCTACATTTGGA
This sequence comes from Selaginella moellendorffii, assembly GCF_000143415.4. Taxonomy (NCBI): domain Eukaryota; kingdom Viridiplantae; phylum Streptophyta; class Lycopodiopsida; order Selaginellales; family Selaginellaceae; genus Selaginella; species Selaginella moellendorffii. The sequence goes on from NW_003314372.1 coordinate 332,560, forward strand.
GTTCCCCTAGCAGCCAAGAACTTCTTCACATTGGCTAGCCAAGCGAGACACTCGTCCACACCACCATCACTGGAAAAGGTTGGAATCTTGAGTCGATCTACCAAAGGAGGCTTACTCGGAGTGCTACCCTGTCCAGCCTCGAGGGCCTCAACACGCCCATGCATGGTATCCATCATGCCATGCATCTCGTCTTGCATCTCTTGCTGATTTCGGTTAAGGCCTCACAGCTTATGAACCACATCTTGAATGGTCCAAATCTTTGTAGCTTCGTTGGCACCATCTTCAGCACCACCATCGACAATAGGATTCCAGTGTTCAGCTTGGTTGGCCATCACAACTAATTTCTTTGATACTAGGATCCGGTGTGAAAAGACAGAGATCTAGTCTTCCTAGACTACGCTACACCTCATCTTGAGGTTCCTCACCACCTAACCACCCCCGAGCTACCTCAAAAGCTCCATTGTGAGCCTTAGGGTAGGTTAAGTCCCTTACCCTAACATGCCTTAATATACCCTTGAGCCTCCCTTTGACTGATGTTGACCATGTGGTCAAAGCTGCCACCATTGAGCCAATACCATCTTCATCCAGCACTTTGATGATCTCCTGGGTTTGCATCTCCATGTGCATGTTCCACAATGCTAGGTGAACTAGAAACATTCCTCCTTGAGCTAGGGCTAGTCATCCACCACCAAGGATGGAACAAAACCTTTCATTCATCATCCAGAGTTTACTTCCTCATGGACGAGGTTGCTCTATAGTGATGCTTGAGATCCTAGGTCTGAGTAGAGGCACTTCATGTTGATGACAATATGCTGATCCAACTTAGCCAGTCCATACCCATCCTCCCTGTTGGAGCCTTCACCTGGAAAATGGTGATTACCACCCTCTGCACCATCTCCATTTCCTGCTCAGCCACCTTCACCTAGAGGGAGCCACCCAGTTTCAGCAGCTTCACAGCCAGGGCTTCCTTGCTGACTGGCTTACCTAGAGTGTCTGCCACTCCTCCGTCCCGAGGATCCTCCTTTTCATAGGGAAACATTGACCACTCCTTGCTCCTTAGGTGAAACACCTACCACTCCTTGTTTCCCAAGTGAAACGTCCACCACTCCTTGCTCCACCAGAATTTGTTATGTGTGCCCAACGCTCTCACCTTATGCTGCACCACCTTTTTCCCATGCCATTTCTCCTACTAGATCTTTTTGCTGCTCTTCTCTTCCACTATTCTTCTCTGAGTTGAAGGTTTCATGCTTGAGCCTTGATCACCAGAGTTGAAGGCTCTTTTCATTGTGCTTTGTTTCAATGGAGGGAGTCCCTTGTTTGATCCTCTCACAATTACTCCTGAGGGACAATCTTGCTATCCTTTCTAGGTCACTCAGGATAACACGAACCATGGGAATATTTTGAAAATAGTCTATAGCTTGTGGAATTTAGGGATGATACAAAGGCTTGCCTAGGGTTTTCTCTTTGTTCATTTCAATGGTATCAAAGTAACACATTTTTTCAGGATGGAGTGGGATGTTGATCTTGATGAGGAATATAGTGTTAGTGATGATAGCCATAATGAGGAGGAGAGAGACTCTTGATAATGTCATTGAGAGGCAAGGACACTAGATCATTAGACAATTGAGGTTCAAATCAACACTAAGGAGGTGAATGATTTTGTCAATCTTATCAAAGATTTCCTATATCATATGTAAAGTATGAATCAATTTTGTGTTTATGATTACCATTGGTACATCAAGCATGCCGGGATTATAGTATTGTGGAATCATTAGGTGTTTATGACAATCAAGAAGTTGATTATTGGTTGGAGTTGTGGGAAAGTTGCTAATCTCATAACCCTTGTGTGGATAAGCTGAAGATTGACTTTTTTGTGATGAAGCTTTCTAGTGATGCTTCTTTGGAGTGGACGAACTACATCAAAACTAATACAAATCCATCTTATTAAAATGATTTGACAAAGGTTTTTTATGCTTCATTTATTAAGAAGTTTAATGAAATTGATCTTGCAAACCAACTACTAGAGATCAAGCAAGGGACTTTGTCTTTGGATGCCAATTTTGTGATATTTGCCTTAGTCTCATGAGCATCTATAATAGGCTATCAAAGGTGTAATGTTTTCTTAAAGGTTTGAGTTTAATGAATATGTAGTAGTAATTCAAAAAAAAATTCTAATGATGCTGATTGATGCTATCACTGTTATGATCTGGTGCAAAAAGACAAAGATCTAGTCGCCCTAGACTATGCTACGCCACCTCTTGAGGTTCCTCACCACCCAACCACCCCCAGGCTACCTCAAAAGTTCCACTGCACCGCCGCTCCACTGTGAGCCCTAGGGTAGGTTAAATCCCTTACCCTAACATGCCTTAATATACCCTTGAGCCTCCCTTTGACTGATGTTGACCACATAGTCAAAGCTGGCGCCTAACAATTCTTCCCCCCCAACAAAGTCCTTATCCAAAGGACGAGTTGTATCGGTGATCACCCTTTTTGGGGAACCTTGCTCAAGCTTCTGGTCCATCTTCCACAGCCGTATACACCAAGGAGGCATTGGGCCCATCACTCCGAGATAGTACACCTTTCAACTGGCTGACATAAAATACCAGATGAATTTTCACCCTAGCTGGCAGCCACACCCGATAAACCATTTTACCAATGTGCTCCAACACTTCATATGGACTAGCATATCGATAGGAAAGTTTATCACTCTTCCCTTTCCGTAAAGGCACCAAGGTGTTCCGCCACTCACTTGACAGAAAGATCACTTGCACAAAGACAAGATCACCCACCTTATATTCCCAAAATTGGTGATGCTCATTGGCAAACTTCTCCACTCTATCCTGAGTTGCTTGCAAATTCTGTTTGCACACCACTAGAATCTCATCAAGTTCTATGGCTAGATCAGTCGCCTTAGAATCAAGCTTATCTTGAACGTCCTTACTCAAATGCAATCCCAACTCCACCGCTATTTGAGGATGCCTTCCAAACATGGCAAAATAAAGACTTAGCTTGGTTCCACTGTGTTGGCTATTGTTGTAAGCAAATTGCACCAATGGAAGATATAAATCCCACTGTCCTTGCCTTTGACCAATGCTACAACGTAGCATATCCTCCACCACCTGATTCACACGCTCGGTTTGCCCATCTGTCTAAGGATGATCTCCACTCAAGAGTTTCAAAGTCACTTGCATAGCCTTTGCAAAGCTTTTCCAAAATCCACTGATGAACTTTCAATCTTGATCATTAATGATGTCCTCCAGCAAACCAAAATCAGGAAAACCCTTCTCCAAGTAAACCACAGCCAAATCTGAGGTAGTGAAAGTCTTCTGAAGAGCCAACAACCGCACATACTTCGTCAACCGATCCACTATGACCCATACTTGCTCCTTTTGCCTCTGTGTTCATAGCAAACAAGTGATGAAGTCCATAGAGATACTACACCAATGGCTCTGAGGAATAGGTTAAGGTTGCAAAAGTCCCCCCGGCTTCTCCCGTGGCACCTTAACCCGCTGACAAAGCTCGCATGATTTACAATACTTGAGGATATCAGCCTTCATATTCCTCCAATAAAAGTTGCGCTTAATCAACTCATACGTCTTCCTCCCCCCCAAAATGACCGGCCTCAAGACGATCATGATAGTGGAATAAAACTTGAGTAATTAACGCATCCACCCATGACAAATAGACACGGCCATTGTAATAGAATAGGATAAGGAAAGGGCCCTACAATTAAGTGATCACCCCTTTAGCCAGTTGGCTTAGGGTGTAAGGGATAGGATCCTAATATTGGTATCAGAGGAGTTGGTTGCGATGGCCGACCAAGCTAAACGCTGAAATCCTATTGTCAATGGTGGTGCCAACGATGGTGCCGACGAAGCTGCAGAGATTTGGACCATTCAAGATGTGGTTCATGAGCTGTGAGGCCTTAACCAAAATCAGCAAGAGATGCAAGATGAGATGCATGGCATGATGGATACCATGCATAGGCGTGTTGAGGCCCTCGAGGCTGGACGGGGTAGCGCTCCGAGTAAGCCTCCTTTGGTAGATCGACTCAAGATTCCAACCTTTTCTAGTGATGGTGGTGTGGATGAGTGTCTCGCTTGGCTAGCCAATGTGAAGAAGTTCTTGGCTGCTAGGGGAACTCCAGATGTAGAGGCTTTAGTGGCTATTCTGATGGTTTTGCGTGATGTGGGTCTTCGATAGTGGAATTGGCTTGAGGAGTCCTGTGTTGCGGATAAGAAACCACTAGTGTCTACCATGGATGAGTTTGAGGCTGCTTTTTGTTTACAATTTTCCCCTCATTACGATGTAGAAAATGCTCGTACAGAACTTTGACACTTCCAGCAAGGGAAAATGATGCTTGGGGACTATATTGAGAAGCTTACTCGCTTGATTAGTCATGTTCCAACGAAGGATCTAGATCAAAACAAGTCCTACTTCATTGATGGCCTACATAGTGAGAGCATGTAGCAACACTTGCGTCATTCTCAGCCTACAAAGAGTTTGGAGGAGCTCTTTGATGTGGCTTGTTGACTTGACAATGATAAGCACAAGTCTCGCAAGCATTCGCGGAGTCCTTCTGTCGAGAATCGTCGTAATGATTGCCGTGGACACAAGGATGGGAACAAGCATCACAAGTTGAAGTCGGTGGTCACTACTTTGGATGCAAAGGGGTTCAAGAAGCAGAATTTCTTTGTGAAGAATTATAGACAGGGTTGTCATCATTGCGGCGAACTTGGACACTACAAGGCTGATTGTCCGCAGTTGAAGAACAAACAGCAGAACAAGAAGAATGGCCAATCTTCTTCTCATGGTAAGTCAGATACTAAAAAGTTGCAAACTATACAGTGTGAGCATGACGAGAACAACCATTCCAGTCAGAGAAAAAGACTTTCGATCGTTGCTCATCAACTCAACTGTGTGTGGAACAAGATGGAGCTCGAGGATACACATGAATCAGCTTTAATGCTGGAGGATGTGTTCTGTGGTGATCCAGTGCGGATTTTATTGGATAGTGGGAGCGATGATAACTTTGTTTGTTGTGGATCATGGCCTGGTCACATGCAGAGTTCTTCCATACATAGTGGAAGGTGCAGCTACCTCTGCTCAGCATTTCGATGCTTGTGTCGAGGGGCTGGAAGTGTTAGTTGGCAAAACCACACTTGTGAAGACTTTTTATCTTGCAGATATCTATCATGTGGATCTCATTCTTGGGATGCCATGGTTGGTGAAGGTGCTTCCAGAGATAAAGTGGAGTATTAAGCATATCTCGCTAGAGTATGGTGGCGTTCAAGATGTGTGGTTTGGCAAGGGCATTCAACCACCAGTTGTTATGCTCTTTGCTACATCTTTGAAGCGAGCTTGTCATAATGGAAAAACGCTTTTGAGTTACTTGCTGTTTGTTCATAAGTTGGGGGACCAAGGCATGTGTGGGGGAGAAGCAGCAGTACAGGATGTACTTGACAAGTTTTCTGATGTTTTTCCATCTGAACTTCCTCATGGGTTGCCTCTATTACGAGGCATGGAGCATGGGATTATATTGGAGCCGGGGATGCAGCCAATTTACCGATGTCCATTTCACTTAAGTTATGCGGAGGAGCAAGAAGTTCAACGACAAGTCAAGGACTTACTTGAGTTTGGATTCATTCAGCCAAGTAAGTCTCCATTTGGTGCTCCGGTCTTGCTTGTGAAGAAGAAGGACGGTTCAATGCGAATGTGTATTGACTACCACGCTTTGAACAAAAAGATAGTGAAGGATAAGATGCCAATGCCACGTGTGGATGATATTCTAGACAAGCTTGGTGAAGCACGAGTGTTTACCAATATTGATCTGAGGAGTGGATATCATCAAATTGCAATGGATGATGCATCTATCTCCAAGACGGCATTCAACACAAGCTTTGGACATTTTGAATTTACAGTTATGCCATTTGGTTTGACGAATGCACCAGCCACATTTACTCAGTTGATGACGGAGGTATTTGGGCGTTATCTTCATGAGTTTATGGAGATTTTCTTGGATAAATAAATATAATGATGTATAGGTAAAAATATTTTTTGAGTCTTGATGCAGCAAAAACTTGAATATGAAGCATTAGCTGACTTGTTCACTACCCTGTTGACCAGTGCTTTTATTAAAAAAATCTACGCCTTAGTGATTGTTAGGTTGACTATGTGGTCAACATTGGTCAAAAGGAGGCTCAAGGGTATATTAAGGCATGTTAGGGTAAGTGACTTAACCTACCCTAGGGCTCACAGTGGAGCAATGGCGCAGTGGAGCTTTTGAGGTAGCTCGGGGGTGGTTGGGGTGAGGAACCTCAAGAGGTGGCGTAGCATAGTCTAGGGCGACTAGATCTCTGTCTTTTTGTGCCGGATCATAACATTAGTATTGGAGCCCAGTTTGAATCTCGTGGCTGACAAGTGGGGCAGGAATATTCTAAGGGAATATTCAACATGGTGGATCTAGATGGAGAACTAAGGTTTGGTAGACCCTAAGAGAAGGACTATGGTGACTGGATCTAACAATGACAACGTAGAGAATCCCATCCATCAATGAGAATGGGGCTTCCATCTGGCCTTGCAAAGAGGCCACCTTAGCATCATGAGCCTGAGCATGCTCAACCAACTGCCCAAACTCGCTGACCACCTTACTCAAATGATGACAAAATCGTGTTTATAACGTTGTCACATGGCGAACACGAGATAAAGCATCTACCACTACAGTTGCTTTTCTTGGACGATGTTCAATAGGAAACTCCCCAAACTTCATGAGTTTGACCATCCAACGAGCTTGCCTAGTGTTCAACTCCTGTGTGAAAAGATACACAAGTGGTTTGTGATCTGTCAACACCACGAACACTGCACCATAAAGATAGTGCCGCCATGTCCGTAAAGCATGAACAATAGAGAGTAACTCTTGCTCATATGTGGAATAGCGTTGCTCCGCAAAATTCAAAGTTCGACTCTCATATGCAATAGGCTATCCCTCTTGTATGAGAACTCGTCCCAGTGCATAACCACTCGCATCGCATGTCACCTTATAAGGTTTTGATGGATCAGCAATGCGAAACACTGGAGTTTCACTCAACAATCGTTTCAGCGCCACAAAACTCTCCTCTTGTGGCTTCTTCCACTCAAATGGCACATTCTTGCCTAACAACCCCGTCACCTCTGCAAAATTATGCTGGTAATGTTAGTGGTAACTAGCTATACCAAGAAAACTGCGCAACTCAGCCACTGTAGTCAGTGTATGCCAATTTTCCACCACAGCCACCTTCCTTGGATTTGTCTTGACATCCTTAGATGTCACAATATTGTGAGACACAAAATCCTTAGGCCCCAAAGTGGAGCTGGAAAGGGTGCCACGTGGTAGTGGCTGAAGCGAAAGCCAAACAAGCGTGACCCGTTTGGACTAAAAGCTCCAACTTGGAAGGTCGAGAGCGGGAGTGGAACTCCCAACAAAGTGCTTGAGGAACAAGCACAAAGCGAGCAATAAGCGAGGCTCCAAAAAGGGACCCAAAAGGACCAACATATGACACGTGGAAGTGTCCGAGATGGGGTCCGAGATGGACCAAGACGGAGTCCGAGATGGAGTCCGAGGTGGAGTCCAAGATGGAGTCCGAGATGGAGTCCAAAGTGGAGTCCAAGATGGAGTCCGAGATGGACCGAGATGGAGTCCGAGATGGAGTCCGAGATAGACCGAGATGGAGTCCGAGATAGACCGAGATGGAGTCTGAGATGGGGTCCAAAGTGGAGTCCGAGATGGAGTCCAAAGTGGAGTCTGAGATGGAGTCTGAGATGGAGTCCGAGATGGACCGAGACGGAGTCCGAGATGGAGTTCGAGATGGAGTCCGAGGTGGAGTCCGAGATGGAGTCTGAGATGGAGTCCGAAGTGGAGTCCAAGATGGAGTCCAAGATGGACCGAGATGGAGTCTGAGATGGACCCGAGATGGAATCCGAGATGGAGTCCGAGAAGGACCCGAGATGGAGTCCGAGGTTGAGACTGAGACTGGGACCGAGACCAAGACCAAGACCGAGACCGAGACCGGGACCGAGACCGAGACCGAGGCGAAGGCCGAGACCGAGCCCGAGTCTGAGTCTGAGTCCGAGTTCGAGTCCGAGTTCGAGTCTGAGAGGGTGAAAGCCCAAAGCGTTCGTCTCCCAGACCCTGGGGGGTTTGGTGAGCTCCAAAAGTATAGTAAGGGGGAGGACTGCAGTGGAGCCAGTTTGGCCAGGAAAGGGCAGTTTGGCCCAGGAAGGCCAGACCCAGTGTTGGGTGATGAACTGACCACTGGGAAGTCCAAGACTAGAGTGAATACGGACCGACAAGCAGGGTAGCTTGGTGAAGTGTTCAAGAGCCGGCTCTAGTTCCCCCGGGAGATCGACTAGCCGATGCTCCCAATCCAAGTGTGGGTTGCACTACCTACTTGGATACCAGGCGTGGCTCAACGGAACCTCGCTCTAAGCCCATGGCTAGAGCACCTAAAGGCGAAAGGTGGGGAGAGTACCTAGGTGGCTCGCATAAGGCCACAGTGTTCCGAAATGTTGTCCCAAAGGCCCAAACTGTGGAAAGGAAGAGGAGCAGTCCTCTGGGGTAGTGACCAAGGACACAGTCGTGTGGTGAGGAAGTCCCAGAGGACCATGGGACTTAGTGGTCGGGCCTGTGGGCCTCGATCCAGTGGTAGTGTTGGTGAACACGGCCATGGACAGTAAAGGGACTTGGTGGGGACCAGAAAAGGGACATTGGGGGAAGGCTATTCCCCATGTCTGTCGGCATCCTAAGGATGCTAAGGAGTGGATCTGGGATGATCACTCATGAATGGATGGCCCAGTCTTTGAGGGACGGGACTGTGATGGAGGTGGTGTCAGACCATCGGTGTGACCAAGGTGAATGGGCATGGCATTAGCATAACGGGCTGATATGTTGGTGGTACTTTGGAGTGTCGGTCATGGGATCGGTCACGTGGAGCACTTGGACCAAGTGCAAAGGTTGGGTGGCGGGGATGCCATTCTCGGGGCTAGCAAGCCCAAGTTTGAAATAGGACTTAACTTATGGAGGTTGTGAGTGAGACTCCTCCAATTGGTCGGAGGTGTGGTTAAGTGACTAAAGTAGAATGGAAAAATTAATCGCTTACAACTTGGTATCGGAGCTGTTCCTTAGTTCAACTTTTATTGGTGCTCAAGTATATCACCATTGATGTTGGCATTGGAAGGTCCTAGGAGTGGGCCTATCCTTGAGGAGTAGCATGTTGAGAGGACATATCTCTCCACTCAAGTTCATGCATGAACTTGGGCACGATATGGTGGATAGAAAAGGGCCAATAATAGAACAACTTTGGGATCTTGGGAACAGTATAAGGTTTCCTTAGAGAGTTGAGGATGTGATCCAGATGAGCGTTTAATGCAGCAAATGGGCTAACGTAGTTGTGGTAAACAACTATAATTGGGATCACGGGAAAGATGTAGACTCCAAAATAATAAAGGAGTCACAAGATTACCCTCATATAGTTGAGGCCAGTGCTCATAACTTTGAGACCGGAATTAATGACCATGGGAGGTCAAATATAGGAGAGGACACAAGTCCTCAAAATGGTAGCTGAGGTTACCCTTGATAAATGCTGGAACAACCCAAGGAGTTGGGGATGTACTTAGAGGATGAGTTGGTATTCTCATCACATGGACAAGTGGTCCTAAGAGGCAAAAGGTTGCCCCAAGAGAACAAATCAAGTGTTGGAGTAACACTTGCAAAGATGGTCCTTGTGAGTAGGACCTGAATACAAGAAGTTGTATTCCAGTGAGTTGGCACCTCAAAGGTAGGACCTCATGGGTCGTCGGATGACAAAGTCCAAAAAGCTGGATGATTCCAATAGAGTCAAGGAATAATCCTAAAGGATTGATGGAAGCATTTGGACTGAGGTGTGTGGTACCCCACGAAGGATGGGGGGGATCATAGGATCCAAGGATGAGAACAGAGAGTATCTCATCGATGGCAAAATGTGCCATGTTAAAGTCGTGAGAAGGGTGTTCCCAAAAGAAAACAACTTTGAAACAAAGTTGTGTGTGACCTCTATGGTGCAGTGCTAATGGATGGTTGGCATGAGAAAGAGTGGTATTAGTCTTGGCAAAAACTTAAACACAAAGAAGAAGTGTCATAGAGGTAGGCTCGTGGAGCCGATGGTGTGGAGACACCAAATGTGCCAAGGTGTGATACCTTGAGGCTATGTTGGTGGGTTCATGAGAACCCCTTGCCAAAGGAATCCCAATGGAAATGGGAATGGCATAGCCTAAGTTGCAGAGCATGCAGTTGGAGTGTGGTGACCCAGATAATGATGGAGGTGTGGAAGCACCAGCAATGAGTTGTAGGACTTGACAACTATGAGGCAACTAAGCAAGAGGTGCAAAATAATTGGTTAAACGGGTAGAAGGTAGCTACCCAAGCCTTCTTAATGGCATTATCGAGGTTGTGAGTGAGACTCCTCCAAGTGGTCGGAGGTGCAGTTAAGTGACTAAAGTAGAATGGAAAAATTAGTCACTTACAAGTCGGGCCTATGGGCCTTGATCTAGTGGCAGTATTGGCGAACACGGCCATGGACAGAAAAAGGACTTGGTGGGGACTGTAAATGGGATATTGGGGAAGGCTGTTCCCTATATCTGCAGGCATCTTAAGGATGCTAAAGAGTGGACCTAGGATGGTCACTCATAGATGGATGGGCCAATTTTTGAGAGATGGGACTGCGATGCAGGTGGTGTTAGACCACCGGTGTGACCAAGGTGAATGGGCATAGCCTTAGCGTAACGGGTAGGTATGTTAGTGGTACCTTGGGGTGTCAGTAATGGGATCGGACACATGGAGCACTTAAACCAAGTGTAATGGTTGAGTGGCATCGATGCCATTCATGGGGCTAGCAAGTTCCTAAGTCCAGAATAGGACTTACGGAGGTTGTGAGTGAGACTCCTTCAAGTGGTTGGAGGTGCGGTTAAATGACTAAAGTAGAATGGAAAAATTAGTCACTTACAAGTCAGGCTTGTGGGCCTTAATCCAGTGGTAGTGTTAGCGAACACGGCCATGGACAGAAAAGGGACTTGGTGGGGATTGTAAATGGGATATTGGGGAAGGTTGTTCCCTATGTCTGTGGGCATCTTAAAGATGCTAAGGAGTGGACCTAGGATGGTCACTCATAGATGGATGGCCCAGTCTTTTGAGAGACGGGACTACGATACAGGTGGTGTTAGACCACTGGTGTGACCAAGGTGAATGGGCATGGCCATAGCATAACGGGTTGGTATGTTGGTGGTACCTTGGGGTGTCGGTCATGGGATCGGACATGTGGAGCACTTGGACCAAGTGTAATGGTTGAGTGGCATCGATACCATTCTTGGGGCTAGCAAGTTCCTAAGTCCAGAATGGGACTTATGGAGGTTGTGAGTGAGACTCCTCCAAGTGGTCGGAGGTGTGGTCATTTTGTTGGTAGTAGTGCATTTTGGTTCATTGCAATCACACAAGTATTTCCCAATGTCTCCACACATTGAGGTATGGATCATTGTAAACAACCAAAGCAATACATAGATTGGAAGAAAATAAAAAATAAAAAACCAAATTAGTAGAAGGAAGGAGGATTTATCTGCAAACCAATGAAATGATTTTATAAAATTCTTTATGAGAGATAAGAAGTAGAAAAAAAATTCAAACTTTTCAGCTCTATCAATCAAGCTAGTACTCTGTACTAAAAATATAGAAATATAAGCTGTTGAAGAATTATATTGAAATATAATATAATATTTCTTAAGAATAGAAAGTCTTAAGCTTGACAGATATATATTATGTTAATATGAAATTTCATTTGATGGAGTTATAAGATACATAATTGAAGTTCATGTCACATAAATAGGCATGGCATGGATATGGGATCTTGGGGCTTTAACAAATAGGGCTTAGGGTTTAGGGTTTAGTGTTATTTAGGTCAAAAGATATCCCTAAAGCATAATATCCACTGGATATAAAATCTCTGAAAATGACCAACTAAAATGGTATAATATTTGAATTTTTTTCTGACTTAATTGTCAATATTAAAATTCCACAAAATCTGTAAATTCAAATTTGTGAGTGATTTCAGTCAGGAAATGGATGGGTCAAAATCATTTCCATCCATAGCCTTTTCTGAAATCTCAGTTGGCAATATTTTAGATGAAACATTGCATTGATCTAGAAAAAAGCATTAGATATCAATCATTTTGTTTTCTCTAATAGAAAGCTATCTGAAAATCCCCTAGTCACAAAGTCTAATACATTTAAGCAAAGCATGTCATACAGAAGGTTCTTGTTTGTTCTAAGAAAGAAAGGCATATAAAGGCCTGTGAGACTTGGATATGAATACATACAAAGGGAGATTTCCACCATCTTAGATTAAATTTTGAAAAAACACTTTTCTTAAGCTCCTCCAAAACCTACATCCAGGCTTTTGTGCAGTCTTGTGCATTGACAACATGATCAAAGCTCAGCTCTCCAGCTCACCCCTGCTTGTATAGGTGTGCCTGGCCAAAACCTCTAAAACAACTCAAGCACAAACTGAGATTATTGTTGGATATGATGAGCATTCGAGGATGGCAAGAGCAAAAATCCTATTGGCAACACTGAAGGGCTACAAGTTCTCACTTTGCCAGTGGAGAGAAGTGCAGTGCAACAGTGAAGTGGACTAGCTGTTTTGTTTCTTTTTGGACAGGCAGGAAACCCACCTTGGTGAGGAAGAGCGATGTCACCCCATTGACAACATGACACTCTCTCTCATAGATAAAATGTGAAGCTCACTCTTATAGATGATCATTAGGAGCTCCTTGTGCACCAGTAAAATCTTGAGTGAGAAGTGCTATGATTTAAGTCTTTACTTTTTATACCAGCAGAAACATTCTTTTCTGTCATTGTCTCAGAAAACCATCATGAAGGATGGTTGAGAATCATCTCACCAAGTATGGTAGCTCCATTGCAGCAAAGTGATCTTATTTGGCAATTCATAATCCAAACTCATGTCTTTAGGAAATCAGAAAACTTAATGTGAGGCAGCTATAGAAAAAGAAAACAAAGAAAGTTTCTATCTCCAAAAGTCTATGGAGTGGAGAGGTCATGATCAAGATGCTCATGAAATAGTGCATGACTTAAAAATTAGAATTGGCAAAAGCTTACCATCAAGACAGCAAGATTCAACCACTCACCCATAGTTGCTCCCGATCCTCCTCCCTAGTGCCAGCTATGGAGCTTTAGAGCTGGTGCCCATTGTTATGATCCGGCACAAAAAGACAGAGATCTAGTCTCCCTAAACTATGCTACGCCACCTATTGAGGTTCCTCACCACCCAACCACCCCCAAGCTACCTCAAAAGCTCCACTGCATTGCCACTCCACTATGAGCCCTAGGGTAGGTTAAGTCTCTTACCCTAACATGCCTTAATATACCCTTGAGCCTCCCTTTGACCAATATTGACCATGTGGTCAAAAATGACACCTAACAATTCTTCCTCCCATTAAATTCCTTGTTCTAAGGATGAGTTGTACCAATGATCACCCTTTCTAGGGAAACCCTGCTTAAGCTCTTGGTCCATCTTCCACAACCGTATACATCAAGGAGGCATTAGGCTCATCACTCCAAGATAATACACCTTTCAACTGGTTGACATAAAATACTAGATGAATTTTCACCCCAGCTGGTAGCTACACCTAATAAACTGCTTTACCAATGCCCTCCAGCACTTCATATGGACCAGCATATTGATGGGAAAGTTTGTCACTTTTCACTATTTGTAAAGGCACCAAGGTGTTCTACTGCTCACTTGATGGAAAGATAACTTATACGAAGACAAAATCACCCACCTTATATTCTTGGAATTTGCGATGCTCATTAAACTTCTCTACTCTATCCTGAGCTGCTTGCAAATTCCGTTTGCACACCACCAGAATCTCATCAAGTTCTGTAGCCAAATCAGTTGCCTTGGAATCAAGTTAATCTTGAACGTCCTTACTCAAATGCAATCCCAACTCCACCACTGTTTGGGGATGCATTCCAAATATGGCAAAGTAAGTACTTAGCTTGGTTTCACTATGTTGGCTATTATTGTAAGAAAATCGCACCAGCTGAAGATATAGATCCCATTGTCCATGCCTTTGACCAATGCTACAACGTAGCATATCCTCCACCACTTGGTTCACATGCTCAGTTTGCCCATCTGTGTAAGGATGATCTCCACTCGAGAGTTTCAAAGTCACTTGCATAGCCTTCGTAAAGCTTTTCCAAAATCCACTTGTGAACTTTGAATCTTGATCACTAATGATGTCCTCTGGCAAACCAAAATCAGGAAAAACCTTCTCCAAGTAGGTTGCAGCCAAGTCTGGGGTAGTGACAGTTTTCCGAAGAGCTAAGAACTACATATATTTCGTCAACCAATTCACTATGACCCATACTTGCCCCTTTTGCCTCTGTGTGCGTGGCAAACAAGTGATGAAGTCCATAAAGATACTACACCAATGACTCTGAGAAATAGGTAAAGGTTACGAAAGTCCTCTCAACTTCTCCCGTGGCACCTTAACCTACTGATAGAGCTCACATGATTTATAATACTCGAGTCTTCATATTCCTCCAATAAAAATTGTGCTTAATCAACTCATACATCTTCTTCCCCCCAAAATGACCAGCCTTTAAACGACCATGATAGTGGAATAAAACTTGAGTAATTAATGCATCCACCTATGGCAAATATACATGGCCATTGTAGTAGGGAATCCCATCCACCAATGAGAAATGAACTTCCATTTAGTTGGGCAAAGAGGCCACCTGAGCATCTTGAGCCTAAACATGCTCAACCAACTGCCTAAACTCATTGACCATCTTACTCAAATGATGACAAGACCGTGTTTGGAATGCCGTCAAAGGATAAACACGAGATAAAGCATCTACCATTACATTTGATTTTTCCAGATGATGCTCAATAGAAAACTCTCCAAACTCCATGAGTTTAACTATCCAACGAGTTTCCTTAGTGTTCAACTCCTTTTGTGTGCAAAGATACACAAGTGGTTTGTGATCCGTTAACACCACAAACACTACATGATAAAGATAGTGCTGCCACGTCTGCAAAGCGTGAACAATAGAAAGTAACTCTTGTTCATATATGGAATAGCAAAGTTCAACTCTTATATACAATAGGCTGTCCCTCTTACATGAGAACTCTTCCCAATGCATAAGCATTCACATCACATATCACCTCGTAAGGTTTTGATGGATTAGCAAACCTTCAGCCTTGTAGTATCCACGCTCACCACAATGATGACAACTTTGTCTAAAATTCTTCACAAAGAACTTTTGCATTTTTTACCCTGTTAGGGCGTGGCCACTGAGAGAGTGAGAGAGAGAGGGAATATTTTGGTCCTCAAAATATTCCCCATATTCCTTGTATAAAACCCTTGCCTCACAAGGGCAAAGGGGGGGGGGAGGCATTTTTCCAAAGAGCATCGAAGCATTTCTCATGTTAGAGCGAGCGTTGGGGGAGGTGCCCCTCCTTCCCCCAACAACCCCTTTGCATCTGATGTAGTCACCATAAACTTCAATTTGTGGTGCTTGTTCCCATCCTTGTGTCCATGGCAATTATCACGACGATTCTCAACAGAAGGACTCCGCGAATGCTTGTGAGACTTGTGCTTGTCATTGTCAAGTCGACGAGCTGTATCAAAAAGCTCCTCTAAACTCTTTATGGGCTGAGAATTGTCAAGAATCCCCCAATTCTTGCCCATTCCTGACTCTTGCTGGATTCCTGACTTGCAGACTATATTCCTGACTCTTGAGACACTTCCCTATTCCTCACTCTTTGATTTTCCATATGATTCCTGAGTCTTGAGCCACATTCCCGATGATGATGTGGTGCCTCCTCGACCTTAGCTATATTTAGGCTGTCCTCGATCCAAGGGTGGTGGAGCTTCATCAACGTATAGTATATATAGGTTAGCCTTGTTCCATTTCTCCACAATATGAATCAACGGCAATCTAAGGCCTCTTCTTCATTTCCACTAGCTTTTCTCTTTGTCTTCTGCATTTTCCAGTATTGATCTTGTTGGGGGTCTTGACAAGAATGACGTAAATGTTGCCACATGCTCTCACTATGAAGGCCATCAATGAAGTAGGACCTGTTCTGATCTAGATCCTTTGTTGGAACATGGATAATCAAGCAAGTAAGCTTCTCAATATAGTCCCCAAACATCATTTCTCTTGCTGAAAATGTTAAAGTTTTGTGCGAGCATTTTTTATGTAGTAATGAGGGGAAAAACGTAAATGGAAAGCAACCTCAAACTCATCCATGGTAAACACTGATGGTTTCTTATTTGCAACACGAGACTCCTCAAGCCAATTCCACCACTAAAGACCTGCATCATGCAAAACCATTGGAATATCCACTAAAGCCTCTACATCTAGAGTTCCCCTAGCAGCCAAGAACTTCTTCATATTAGGCTAGCTAAGCAAAACACTTGTTCACACCATCATCATTGGAAAAGGTTGGAATTTTGAGTCAATCTACCAAGGAAGGCTTACTTGGAGTGCTACCACGTCCAACCTTGAGTGCCTCAACACGCTCACACATGGTATTCATCATGTGATGCATCTTGTCTTGCATCTCTTGCTGATTTTGATTAAGAGCTTATAGCTCATGAACAACATTTTGAATGATCCAAACCTCCACAGCTCCATCAACACCATCATTAGCACCACCATCAATAATAGAATTCCAGCGTTTAACTTGGTCGGCCATCACAACCAACTCCTTTGATACCAATGTTATGATTTGGCACAAAAAGACAAAGATCTAGTCTCCCTAGACAATGCTACACCACCTTGAGCCTCCCTTTGACCAAAGTTGACCACTTGGTCAAAGCTACCACCTAACACCTACAGGCCCTGGCCATGGTCATGCAAGACATGGCTGTAGAATGGGCTGGCTTGTAGCTAGAAGATTTTAAACCTAGTAAAGTAAAAAAAACTAAAAAATAGCATTGAACCCTGAAGGAGAAGGAGGGAGCTTTTGTGCCAAGATTGCACACATTTCTTGCTGGGAAGAAATGTCAAAGAAAAGTTCAAAAAGAAACTGTTGTATAAGTTCCTTGGCATCCCATATATTTGCTAGTTGGATCACTGGAAGGCTCTTGTCCAGTTAAAGCTTTATGACCAATATGAAACAAGAGAGTCAATCTTAGAAAAACTATTTTGAGACTTTCATAAAACCTATGTGCTTTGAAGGCCGATGATAATCCAGCCCTTGATAACATTGTCCAAGAGAAATTCTGTGAGCAAGAAAAGGTTTGTTGAAAACTCTAGCAAAGAAAGCTACAATTCAGAAGAGAGCAACATCTTACCTATTGATTTGTTTACAAAGTCGAGCTCCACCACATTGGGAATAAACTTCCCACTCAACAGCACAAGAAAATAATCTCTATGTTATTGTCCCAGCTGAGAAGATGAAGGACTCAGCAAGAGTGTCATTGAGGATCTGTAAGTGAATTCAAATATGAACATCTTGCAAGAAATGAAAGGAAAAAAACCTCAAAATTGTGCAAAGAGATTGATATGAGTGATGATCTCATAAGAATGTAGTGAAATCCCTTGTACAACATTCTCAAGAATAGAGGAAAGTGAAAATTAATAGGTAAAATATATCTAGATGGTGGATTCCAGCGAAACAATTGCCTGAATCCCCTATTATGAAGGCTAGAAGAAATCAGCATGGAGGAGGAAGGCAATGGGTACTCTTTGAGTGCTTGTGTCCCAAAAAACAAAAAAAAATAAAACATGTGATATCCAATGTAAATTTTTTTTCCACGTGTCACTATCCATACCATCCTTTTTTTAGTTTTGAATCTAGATTAGAATATATTGGAGTAACTCCAATGGAGTAAGTCTGGAAACTATATCTCTCCCACCTTGAAAGATATGGAATAGCCAACAGCCCCACTCAACCTTTTTGATAAAGAACCTTAGGTAGTTCTTGACTTCTGTATCCACCAACCTAGTCATGCCTTCCCATTTAGGAAATGTAGGCTGGGCTGAACTCAAGCTGTTTACTCAAGTAAATGAACAAGCTCATCCAGAATTTTTCTGTGAACTTTGAATCTCAGTGCTACACTCTGGGCTACTGAATCCTCTCACAATGCCCATCCCCAGGGGAATTTTCCCTGCCCTCTTTTGTCTTGCCATCATCTTATGGTTTTCTAGAACCACCACCACGACCATCCAGATTCATTCATTTCCATCCTGAGTACAATCTTGTAGTTTTCCTTCAAGAAGGTAGGATATTTGATCCTTGGACTGAGAAGGGCTCTCCTATACTTTGGGTTCAGGTTTCACTTAGGTGCATTGATGTAAGTCTCTTAATCATAAACTCCTCAAAATACTGAAAATTGAGCAATCTCCTTGCTTCCATACCTTGAGTTCATGATAGGCCACATTTATGTGGTTGTCCAATCTAGGTCTGCACTTGCTAGGTATGCTTTCACAAGGAGGGTCATATTTTCAGTTGTCCAACTGTCCCACAAACTTCATATCTTGGACCCATTAAATCACCTAGTGTTTGGCTATCCTCCCCACAACTTTAGCCCTGATAGGTAGACATATCCAAAATTATTGCTGCTAATCCCTCTTAGGTAAGGTCATTAAGACCACAAGGGGGACCAACTCTGATTAACATTATCATTTACTGATCTGTTCTAGGAGTCCCTACATTCTGTGTTTCTACCCATTCCTATACAAAGGAGGAGTTGGTCTGTCAGTCCATTCCCTCTTGCCTTCCACATTGAAATGACGTTCCAATTTGGCAACACATTTCATAAGCTCTTCAATCACTTTGAGCCTTTGTAGAATTTGAGTGATTTGGCAATATCACTCCTTGATCATTCACCATAATCTCCTACAAAGTTGTAGAACCTAAATTACCAATGGTAAAATAATCAAGATAGTATATCTATATCCACTATCTATCCACTATGATAATTTCCCCTTCCTAGTCCTAATGTAGGGTGTCTGGTTGCACTCACACTAGCACACCACTTCCACAGGCAACCTACCTACCTAAGTGCTTGCACAAGCACATACTTGCCATCCAACAAACTTGGACCTTAAAATGTTTATATCTTTTACCTCCACTCAGATTACATAAAGAGGACAGCCTTACTCAAATGGGCTTAGAGCCAATTCTTGACACAACTAGAAGTCAAAACAAAGATTCCTAATGTTTGGAATGAAAAAATTTCCCAGCTGGACTTTCCAAGTAGTTTCTTAGGTGCCTTTGGCTTCAATACTACGTGTAAAGCCTAAAGTAAGCAGGAGATTAGACTCCCAACAAGGGTGGTAGTGGCAAAATGCATCATTCTCGAGTATACAGTACCATATATCAATCTGCCCGATGCTTGTGAGCACACTCAAGAAGGTATAAACTATGGTGAGAACTTACATTTGGAAGGACAACTTGGTAATAGGTCAGATTGTGAAAAAACTGGTATGGCAATATATGGCAAGACCATGAGTGCTAGGTGGGTTAGGCATCATTGATCCAAGTGACCTAGGTAAGGCCTTGAGGTACAAGATAATTCTTACAAGGCTACAACTAGGGCAATAGCCATAGAAGCTGCTATTTAGGCATAGCCTCCTAGTGATTTGTCTAAGCAAAGAATGGTATAACTTTGGTGTAAGTGACTAAATTTTTTATTCTACTTTAGTTACTTAACTCACTTACAACTTCCATGGGTTCTAATCCCAACTTGGGGTACTTGCTAAGACTTTAGATGTGGTATCAAACCCATATTGACTTTGTAGTTGGTTTCAAATGCTCCATATGTCTAAGTCCACTTAAGACACCTAAACATACTTTGGATATACCAACCTCTTACACTAAAGCTATATCCATTCTCACCATCTTGTTGGTAGTCCAAGACCACCTATACTATAAATCTGTTTCTCTAAAATAAGACCATCTTTTCTATAAGTGGTCACTCTATGACCACTATCTAGTATTCTTATGATGCCTGAAGATCTAAAGAAACACTATCCTCCAATATCTTTCCTTTGATCCCCACTAAGTCCCTCTCTATCCAGAGCAGTGCTCGCCAACATTGCCAAAGGTTAGGGTTTGAAAGCCCATTCATTAAGTCCTACTAACCTCTAAGATTTCCTCACTACATAACCATACTCTAGGTTACTAAGTAAAAGGACCACTTTTCTTTCCCACTTTTGAGACGATATTTTGAAGCACTACAGCTTGTAAGGGACTAAATTTTCTATTTTACTTTAGTCACTTAACTATATCTTTGACCATATGGAGGAGCCTCACTCACAACTTTGATAGGTCCTAATCCCGACTTGGGGAACTTATCAAGACCCAAAGGTGGCCTTAAAGCTATATTACTGTTGCACTTTGTCCAAGTGTTCCACGTGTCTAAGTCTTATTTATAGACACCCAAATGTACTACTAATGCACCAGCCTTTTGCACTAAAGCTATGTCCATTCTCATTATCTTGTTGGTAATTCAAGACCACCTATACCACAATCTTGCCTCTCCAAGACTAAATTATCCATTCATAAGTGGTCATTTTAAGACCACTCTTTAGCATCTTTAGGATGCCTTAAAATATGCAAGAACACTACTCTAATATTTCTTCTTTCATCCCCACCAAATCTTTTTTCATTCGCAATAATGCTTAACACTACCACTAGGTCAAGGTCTGAAAGCCCATTCACCAAGTCCCATTGACCTTTGAGACTTTCTCAACTTCCTCACCATGTAGCTATCCCCTAGTTACTAAGTGAGAGGACCACTCTTCTTCCTTACCATAGTTAGACTTTAGGACAATATTTCAAAACACTGCAGCATAACATAAGCTTTGCCCTTTTGCAACAAAGGGTGCCCTAACCATATGGTTAGAGTGAGGTTTCAATGAGTCAAGTAGATTCTAAATAAGCTAGTGCCACCCATATTTAGA
>NW_003314372.1:353660-356350 GCF_000143415.4 Selaginella moellendorffii
CTATATTCATTTTAGCCTTGGACTTTCTAGTGTTTATATCATCACCTACTACATGGGTATAACCTTTCTTGGTCAGAGTCCTCCCTTTACTATCTTGTAAGGACTTATCTTTAGGGTATAGGAGATGATTACTTTGGACTTTCACCCCTTAGACTTAGACTTGGTCTTGGCCTTAGTTGTTAGCAACCAAAGAGAATGATTTAAAAAATGACTTATTGGGGTTTAAATATAAAGGAAAAGAGCCCATGAATAAAAGTGCATCTTAGTTTTTAATTGGTTAGGGGTTTGGGATGTTTAAGGTTAAACATTCTTGGGTTTAAGTACGACTATGCTAGGTGACCTTTTAGGAAGTTCAAATTCAAGAGTTTACACTTAATCTTAGAGTCGATCTCAAATTTGGTTTTGGACTCAATTTCAAACTTAGTCTTGACACTTTCATATGTTATGACACTTGTTATGTATTGGTTATTCTTTTATCCCTTCCAAAGAGTCACTTCATGCTCATTCCTCAAGCGCCTATTTAGGAGTTCCACTCTCGCTCTCGACTTTTCAATTAGTCTAAATATGTTATTTTTGTTGGACTTTTGTTTTGGCCACTACTATATGACCCACCTTTAGCTCTATTTTAAGACTTAAGGGTTTGTGTTTTACACCCATAGATAAAGTTTGATGTCTTTTATCAAATGATAACCTATTTTCTAAAGTAACCCTATTATAAATTACCATTTTATCTTTTGCACCAAGCCAATATTTATTAATGGTTTAAAACTAAAGACTCATTATAACTTACACACCATTAAAGGAGTATGGGCCTTCCAACTTATAGACTCCATATGTCACTTATAAGGGCTCATTCTTTGCTATATTAGATATCACTAAACCCTCTAGAAATCCTTATTTTGTATCCACTCTTGAGTTATCTTGAACCCTATCAACATAAAGATTGTCCTATAAAACTTTAACATTTGACTTTTGTAAGCAACTAAATTTTCCATTCTACTTTAGTCACTTAACAACATCTTTGACTATTTGGAGGAGTCTCATTCACAACCTCTTATAGTCTTATTCTTAACTTGGGGACATCTTAGCCTTTTGAATGGCTTCTATGCCACTCAACTTTTACACTTAGTCCAAGTGCTCCACATGTCTTATCCCATGACAGGCACCCCAAAGGTATCATTGATATGCCAACCCGTTACACTAAGGCCATATCCATTTACTCTTATCTCACTAGTAGTCCAAAACCACTTATGCTATAGTCCAATCTCTCAAAGATTGGGCCATCCATCTATGAGTGGTCATCTAAGAAACACATGTTAACATCTTTAGGATGTTCGGGGGACACCTTTCCCCAATATCCCTTTCTTCAGTCCCTACAATGTCTTTCTCCATCCATAGCCATGCTTGTTAATACCACCACTGGGTCAGGGCCCAAATGTCCAAGCACTAAATCCCATTGCCATTTGGGACTTCCTCACCATGTGATTATATCCTTAGTCACTACACAAGCAGATTGCTCCTCCTCCTTTACATAGGGACTTTGGAATGACATTTTGAAAAACTATAGCCCTATGCAAGCTTTGTTGTTAGGCACTATGTCAGGATAATAGGATATAGAAAGGGCCCTACAATCAAGTAATCACCCCTTTTACTAGTTGGCATAGGGTGTAAGGGATAGGATCTTAACATTGGTATCAAAACCCAATTTGATTCTCATGGCTAACAAGTGGGGCAAGAATATTCTATAAGAATATTTAACATGGTGGATCTAGAGGGAGAACCATGGTTTGGTGGACCCTAAAAGAAGGACAATGGTGACCAAAGGGTGGTCTAAGTATGATTGCAGACGATCATTCCCTAGCGAGGGGAGGATTGTTAGGCACTAGATTAGGATAATAGGATAAGAAAGGGCCTTACAATCAAGTGATCACCCTTTTAGCTAGTTGGCATAGGGTGTAAGAGATAGGATCCTAACACTCATGCCCTTAGATATCTTAACTATGTGGCTAGAGTGAGGTTTTGATGAGCTATGCCAAGTATCCAAGTAGGTAATGCCACCCACATTTGGATAGAGAGTATCAACCATTCAATCTCTTGGGGGAACTAGAGTTGGCTCTTAAACACTTCATTGAATTACTTTACTTGTCCATCCATATTCACCTTAGCCTTGGACTTTTCAGTGGTTATTTAATGACTCACCACGTGGGTATAACCTTCCTTAGTCACACTAGCCTTTCTTGGCAAAATAAATTCCACTAGAGTCCTCCCTCTATTATCCTTTTGGAACTAACCAAACCCCCCACGGTCTAGAAGATGATCACTTTAGGCTTTCACCCTCAAACTTAGACTCGGACTTAGACTCAGACTCAAACTTGGACTTTGTCCCGGTCTTGGTCCCGGTCCTAGTCTCAATCTTGGTCTCAGTCTTAGCCTTAGTCCCCATCTTCAGACTCCTTCTCAGACTTGGTCCCAACACTTTTATATATTATGACACTTATCATATGTCAGTCCTTCTTAAGTCCTTTTCTAAAGACTCATTCACTAATTGCTTCATACTCATTCCTCAAGCACTTTGTTTAGAGTTCCACTATTACTCTCAACTTTCGGAGTTATATCTTTTTGGTCCAAATCTGTTACATTTGTTGGACTTCCATTTTAACCACTACCATATGACACACTTCTGACTCCAC
>NW_003314372.1:356450-365059 GCF_000143415.4 Selaginella moellendorffii
TTCCCATCCTAGGGAGTTCCTTACTAAGGCCACTATCATCCTCTCCCTTATTTTGTGCCAATCTTAGCACTCTACCCACCATATAGTAAGAAGTTTTCTCCTTTAGACTTATTCATAGCTCATATCTATTTTCTAAAACTAGTTTCATCTACCTCAATAATTGGGTTTTACCTTAGGATCTCCTAATCTTGTACTTCTACTCATTTATTAGGTTACTTAGGTCTTATTACCCTTTAAATCCATAATTTATACTAGGGCTAATTATGGCCCTATCACTAACTACATTGCTACTCCATTTCTTGGAGTTTTTAGCTTTCACTAAATTGAAACACTTGGGAATTCCATCCTTTAGAAACTTATTACATTTTCTATATATTTGTTAGTAGTTTTTTGCCTAACTTATTGTTTGAATTCCTTTCAATAGTTTCTTGAGCCCATTCTTGGCCATTAATATTTTGCTCCTATCCTTTAATCATTTACACTAGGATCACTACCTTTATACTTGGGGTATTTTTTTGTTCCACAACAAAAGCTTTGCTTTGATATTTTAGGTTCATACTATTGAAGGTCTTGTTGCACTATATCGACAAGCTCTTTGGCCTCTTGGCATTCTTCTTTTGAAATTTTTTGTATTTGGTCTTGAGTTTCTTGTTCTTCAATTTTGTTGTCAAGATCTTCTTTTTGATAATTCATATTTGTTTGTGTGAGAACTCAGATTTCTTATTCATCTTCACATTGTTCTTCTTCAACTAGTTTATATCAACATTCCTTGCTGTTGGTGGAGGTTTTTGGTTTTGTTGATTGTTCTGAATTAGTTGATTTCTTTATTTTGTTGTTGTTGATATTGAGGTTGAAAATCTTGAGTCTTAGGTTGTTGATGATAGTTGTTTTGAGGATATACTCAAGGTGGTTATTCATATTATTATAGCTTTGTTAACTTTGAATTATTGGAGATGTCTTTTAGTGTCTTCAATATTGCTACCGGTGAAGATTGGATAGGTTATCATGTTGCCATACGGTGTTGTTGGGTTGATGAGAGTCTTTTCTTTACCTTTTGTTTTAATTTTTTTCTAGTGGTGGTATATATGATTGAAAGTTGCCAGGGTTGTAACTTTCATAATCTAGACTAGTTAGTAGTGGTAAATCTTGTTCTAAATCTTCTAAATCTCATTTTGTTGAATCTTCAATTTTTGTTGTATTCTTGTGTTCTCTTACTTTTATTATTTGATTTATTTTATTGTAGTTATTGATGCTAATCTCTAGGATTTCTTCTTCAATTTAAGTGTTCTTTTATTTCTCTAAAGCTTGCATGAATTCTCTTCTATCTTCTCTTTTTTATTGTCGTCAATTTCTTTTTTGTATCTTGATTGGGTTGGGTTTGTGTATGTATATTCAGTATTTTGCTGGAGTCTTGTATTTGTTTTCTTGAATTTGTTATCTTGAGTTTAATTTCTTGAGTATGTCTTATAATCTTTGGTATGTTGTATTGTTCTTGAGGAAAGGTTGTACAGTTTTAAAATCATGTTGTGTAGACTAATACGATTTTGTGTATCGAATATTTATACTATTATGTTGTACTCAGCTTAATAAATTTGATCTGTCTTTAACAAATTCCAACTTTGCAATTGAATAAGAGTGCATAATATGACTACTCTTTTTATGAGTTCTTGTTGTGTTAAATTTTTAAAAAATGTTTGTGATCTACTTCTAATTGTGTTGTGTCTAATCTTTTACGTCCTGACTATGAGCGTCCATGCTTTCTAGTCGATGGTGATATTTGAAAAATTTGAGCTGAGTAGTGGTTGTATTCAAAGTGTTGTTGTCCTCAATATTGATGTCAAAATAGGTTTTGAAATCTTTGATTCTTATATTCTTCTATCTTTGATTGCTATCCATGCATCAAGATATGGGTTCCAGCAAATTATCTTAGCTAGAAGCTTAAGTGTTTATAAGTGTATCCATTGTTCTTTTGCCCAAATTCTATCTCATATTTCTTCACTAGTTAACTCCTGTATGGCTGCACTTTTGGGTGTGATATATCCTTGAAAGAATTTTTGTCTAATGATTTTTTTGACATTTTAAACCAAAAAAGTTGGTGGTCTCTCATAGATGTAAGGAACCAACTCCCCGAGGTGTCGTAGGCTAAAGGATACCCGAAAGCATGACAAAAATGACAAAAAGTTTATCGGATGGGACCGAGTCGGAGATCGAGTCCAAGACCGACTTTGAGACTGAGTTTGAGATAGAGTCCAGGATCGAGTCCGAGGCTAAATTGGAGACCAAGTTCGAGATGCAAATCGGGTCCGAGACTGAGTCCGAGGTCGAGTTCGAAGTCAAGTCTGAGATCGGGTCCGAGATTGAGTCCGAGACTGAGTCTGAGTACTAAAACGGGTCAAGGGGTGAAAGCCCAAAGCGTGCACCTCCCAGTGGGGGGGGGGGGGGGGGGGCCTAAAAGGGGTTCCCAAAATATATTAGGGTTATGGGGGGGTTGGAACCCTTCTTGAAGGAACCCTCCCGGGGGGCTTCCAAATTGACTTGGGGTTTAAACTGGGGCTGAGGGGCCTTGGGGGGGAAGGAACATGGACCCAAGGGGGGCTGGGGGGGCCCCCCAAGGACGTGCTCAAGAGCAACTCCCACTCCCGAAAGGGAAACCGACTGCAGTGCTCTCGGGTCATATGGAGTGGTGCCCCACTTGAGTACCTTGTGGCTCATTGGTCCTTGCCTTTCCTAGAGGCTTGGGCCTTCCCTTCGGGATAGAGGTGCGGGGGTAGAGGTACCTATACCGGGCCGTTAGGCCATGGTGTTTCGCCCCGGCGTCCCGAAGCAAGTGTTGCACCCAAGGCTTGGGATTTAGAGGGTCTTATGATCAAGTCTTGTTGTACCAAGGGATGTGAGGAACTTAGAGGCTTGGTGTGCTTGGCTGCTTGTGCTTGCGGGGAGTGTAACCAAACCTTAAGTCCAGTCTAACCCGGGGAGGGGGATTAGGAGAGATTTGGGAGACTGTGAATGGATGGCTAACGCTCCGTTGCTCGTGCAATGAGTAACTGAAACCAAGTAGGACCAAGTAGGAGCTGGTGCAATAGGCAGGAACCTTGGTGAGGGAACTTAGCAAAAGCCAAGTGTCGCGAATGTGACTTCGGGTATCGAAAGTTACCTGTCGGCTAGTCTTTTCGGATATTCTTTCCTTACTACCATGATGGCAGGAGGTCGGTATTGCTGGACCCGTTATCAGTTTCCCACTTGAGCTAGTTGAGAAACTGGTCAATGACCGTGTACTTAGATCGGATAAACATAAGGTAGGAACCCTATGTGTTTCTTGCTGAGCATACTCGGCCTGGTTTGAGAAACTCCTGTCATTGGCTTGCACTTGCTAGTATCAAGAACCCTCGCGATATTGAGCTTGGTCCCTCAATATCGCTAAATGATAGCTTATTGTGTTTGCTAAACACCCTCGCTATCATGCCCTTTGTGTTAGTCTCATTTTGGTCCCAAATGCTATTTATGGAAAGTGTCCAGATTTGCTCATTTGGCATATCTACGGAATGTAGAGATCGGCCTGAACACAATGGTGTTCGTCCCGTGTCCAAATTCGCAATCTAAGGACATTCCATATTTAGTAAGTTTCGAGCTTGTCCCAGAGGCTAACTCCTGGTACTAAGGGAGGCTTTGGGTGAAAGCCCAAAGTGTGTGTTCCTCAAGGGGGGGGGGGCTATGGGGGGTTCCAAATGTATAGTAGGGATAGTGGGTAGGTCGGGCATGGCCGACCAACCTGAGGCATAGTCTAGCTTCCGCTTGCATGCCTGTCCTTGTTTTGCGTCCGGCTTGGGTCTAAGCCCAAGTTCCATTCCATGCTAGTTGGTGGAGTACCCATATCCTCGCGTTAGGCCACCGGTATGTTGAAATAGCGCCAGACTCCGTTTGGCTCTGTTTTGCGTGCTGGTTCTGGCATTGGGATGCTAGTTGCTACAGGACTGTTCCAAGTCGCTCCAGGCCCCTGTCCCTTTGCTCCTTGGGCTTTATGCTCAGGAGTTGCTCTGTGGTCCGGTTCCATCACTCCTTGGCTCCACGCTTGGGAGTTTGGCACCGTTCCTTCATTCAGTGGCCCAAGGCCCTGAACCTCGGGTTCTTATGGACACGTAGCATGGACACGTGGCATGTGACACGTGGCATCTGTCACGTGGCACAAAGAGGGTTTAGGTTCCACTTCGTGGTGTTATCCTATGGTAAATCACCATAGGATAAAGGGTCAAAACCACGTGCGCTACACCAAGGCAGTATTGATCAGATAGACGAGGTAAGCTGGCAAATTGGAAAGGAAAAATTTGTGGCATGCAATTTAGTATCAGAGCCTTTTTCTCAGTTCTACCGAAGGATAGAGGTGTAAGCCACAAGGTGGCTACCTTCCTTAGTTCCTCTTCTGGAACATACACTCTCATTTGTTCCCTAGGAAGGGCGAGGACCAATGAGCCACAAGGTACTCAAGTGGGGCACCACTCCACATGAGTTGGGAGCACCGCAATTGGTTTCCCTTTCGGGAGTGGGAGTTGTTCTTGAGCATTTCCTTGGGTGGCCCCTCCGGCACCACCCAAGCCCATGCTCACTCCCACCCAAGGCCCCTCAGCCCCAGTCTAACCCTCAAGTCAGTTTGGAAGCACCACTGGAGAGTTCCTTCAAGATTGGTTCCTGGACCTCACTATCCCTACTATAATTTTGGAACCCCCTGCAGCCCCCCCCCGGGAGATGCACGCTTTGGGCTTTCACCCCTTGACCCGTATTAGTATTCGGACTCAGTCTCGGACTTGATCTTGGACTCGATCTCGGACCTGACTTCGGATTCGGTCTTGGACTTGATCTCGGACTCGATCTCGGACCTGACTTCGGATTCGGTCTCGGACTCGATCTCGGGTTCGATCTCGGACCCGATCTCGGACTTGACTTCGGACTCGACCTCGGACCCGATTTGGGTCTCGGACTCTGTCTCGAACTCGGTCTCAAACTCTATCTCGAACTCGGTCTCGAACTTGGTCTCGAACTTGGTCTCCAATTCGGCCTCGGGCTCGATCCCGGACTCTATCTCGAACTCGGTCTCAGAGTCGGTCTTGGACTCGATCTTCGATTCGGTCCCATCCGATGAACTCTTTGTCATTTCGGTCATGCTTTCGTGGATCCTTTAGCCTACGACATCTTGAGGAGTCGGTTCCTTACAAGAGGCGGATCGTAGGGAGATGGCAAAGGCAGGGCAAAAACAAACCAAGGCGGAGACAGAACCTCCTCCAGAGCTGGAGCCTCCGGTCAAACAAGAGGTTATAGATGAGGAATCCTTGCATGAGGAGGACTGCAATGAAGAAACTTCCAAACAAAAGTCCGGTGGTGAGGTTCGGTTGTCCAAGGCTCGATTGGACGTTCTAGAAGGACAATTGGCATAGACCAATGCCCTGCTGGAGACTCTCGTACAGAAGCTAAAGCGTGACGAGAAGCGGATTAAAAAGCGAAAGATTGCAGATACTGGTAGTGCAGAAGGTGTGGACCCTTCGGTAGGGACTAAGGCAGAACCAAACAAGGTCGAACAGACTAAAGTGGAATTAGTCCTTTAGGCAGTTCCCAAGTACAAACCAAAGCCCCCACCAGTCTTCAAGGGAGTGAACGACTATAAGGTGGTGGAGGATTGGTTTTATGATATGGAAGACTACTTCCGAGCGTTGTGGTTACCGAGCTTGGAGAAGGTCCCATGTGCAAAACCATACTTGGCAGATAATGCCAAGTCTTGGTGGAGAACGACGAAGGCCAACGAAGGACCGGTGGCCACTTGGGAATAATGAAGGCGAGGATCCGCACGACATACATTCCTCCGAATGCTACTCTGCACCTGAGGGATGAGTTGAGTAGGCTAAAGCAGACCGGAACCATTCAAGAGTCTGTGAATGGATTTATAGCAAAGAGGATACTGGTCACAGATATGGGTGATATGGATGTGTTCCATGCCTTCATATCAGGCTTGAAAACCTGGGCTCACGGTGAGGTGATGCGTTGTAACCTGACCAATTACAAAGAAGCGTTGGATGCGGCTAGGTGTATTTCAACGATAACCTGCAAAAGGAGAACACGACGGGGTCGGGGTCCACATTTAGCAAAGGGGCCAAACCAAGGGGAACATATAACAAAGGGAAATTCAAGAAAAGTTTCTCTAAGAATGAGTCCTCGGGGTTTCGGAAAGGTAGATTCGGTGGCCAGCCAACGAGTACATGGGGGAGTCAAGCCAAAAGAGACAAACCCATGGATAAAAAGGGCAAGTTGGTTAGTAGCTTAGGAAACAACATATGCTACAACTGCGGTGAAGTGGGACACTTCTCGAGGGAATGTCCTTACCCGAAGAAGGCTAAAGCCAATATGGCCATTAAGTCGGGTGAAATCCAAATTGAGGTACGTGATCCAGTCCCTAACTCAAAGTTACTCAATACACGAGCAACTTTGGTAGAGAGTCGTTTGCGACATCTACTAGCCCTCCGAGAGAAACTCGGAGGTAGCTTTGTTAAGATCCTTATTGACACGGGTGCTTTGGATAATTTTGTGGCTACAGACATAGTCCAGCAAGTTGGACTAATGGTGCAGTGGCTGGGTGAACCAAGGATTATAGAGTTTGTTCAAGGTAGCCAAAGCACCAATGAGGTACTTCGACAAGGGAGAGTCGAAGTAGGGACATGGAAAGTAGACATGGATTTCACCGTGTTGGACATGGCGAGATTTGATGTAATCTTTGGGATCGATTGGTTCAATCAGTTCATAGTAGCCCTGTATGGACAAAGTAGAAACCTTATGGTACTAATGAATGCCCAAGGAAGAAGATCTAGGGTGGAGGCCCAGGATCTAAAGGTAGGGCAATGCAAGGCCAAAGATTCCTACCTAAACCTGGTGTCCATGAGAGGACAACTCACTAAAGGAAGGAAGGCAGCATTTTTGTGCTTACTCTCGGTGAAAAGTGACAAAAAGATGGGAATGGAAGAAGTACCTTTAGTGATCTAGCAAGTGTTGGACCAATTCTAGGATACTATGCTAGAGGAGCTACCGGCGGGGTTGCCTCCTACATGACCAATAGAACATAAGATTGAGCTGGTCAAGGGTGTTGAGGCAATGGTTTGTCCTCTCTATCGTTTGAACAAAAAAGGAACTTGAGGAGCTCAAGCACCAACTAAAGGAATTGGTGGACAAAGGGTATGTTAGGTTGAGCAAGTTGCCATATAGGGCACCAGTGTTATTTGTGAAAAAGAAAGATGGATCTATACACATGTGCATAGACTACCGGTTGCTCAAAAACTATACAAAAAAAAACAAGTACCCTTTCACATATTCCTGGATGGTTCCAGTCTGCTTCAGCCTACTCAGTTCATCCCTCAGATGCAGAGTGGCATTCGGAGGAACGTATGTTGCGCGGATCCTCGCCTTCATCATGTCCCAAGTGACCACCGGTCCTTCGTTGGCCTCCGTTGTTCTCCACCAAGACTTGGCGTTATCTGCCAAGTATGGTTTTGCACATGGGACCTTCTCCGAGCTTGGTAATCGCAACGCTCGGAAGTAGTCCTCCATATCGTAAAACCAATCCTCCACCACCTTATAGTCGTTCACTCCCTTGAAGACCGGTGGGGGCTTCGGTTTGTACTTGGGAACTGCCTGGGGGACTGACTCCACTTCGGTCTGTTCGACCTTGTCTGGTCTTGCCTCAGTCCCTGCCGAAGGGTCCGCACCTTCTGCGCTGCCAGCATCCGCAGTCTTTCGCTTTTTCTTTCGCTTCTCGTCACGCTTTAGCTTGCGTACGAGAGTCTCTAGCAGGGCATTGGTCTGTGCCAATTGCCCTTCTAGAACGTCCAATCGAGCCTTGGACGACCAAACCTCACCACCGGACTTCTGTTTGGAAGTTGCCTCACTGGAATCCTCCTCATGCAACGATTCCTCATCCATAGCCTCCTGTTCGACCGGGGGCTCCAGCTCTGGAGGAGGTTCCGTCTCCGCCTGGGTTCGCTTACGTCCTACCCTTGCCATCTCCCAGCAATCCGCCTCTATCCTTCGCTAGAACTGAGGAAGAGGCTCCGATACCAAATTGTAAGCCACAAATTTTTCTTTCCAATTTGCCAGCTTACCTCGTCTATCCGTCCAACACTGCCTTGGCTTTTGCTAAGTTCCCTCGCCAAGGTTCTCGCCTATGGTACCCGCTCCTACTTGGTTTCAGCTACTCACTGCACGAGCAACGGAGTGTTAGCCATCCTTCCACGGATTCCCAAATCACTCCCAATCCCCCTCCCCGGGTTAGACTGGACTTAAGGTTTGGCTACACTCCCCGCAGGCACAAGTAGCCAAGCACACCAAGCCTCCAGATTCCTAACACCCCTTGGTACCACAAGACTTGATCATGGGACCCTCTAAATCCCAAGTCTTGGGTGCAGCACTTGCTTCGGGACGTCGGGGCGAAACACCGTGGCCTAACGACCCGGTATGGGTACCTCTACCCCCCCTCTTCCATCCCGAAGGGAAGGCCCAAGCCCTCGGAAGGGCGAGGACCAATGAGCCACAAGGTACTCAAGTGGGGCACCACTCCACCTGAGCCGGGAGCACCGCAG
>NW_003314372.1:365159-377751 GCF_000143415.4 Selaginella moellendorffii
CTTGAGCACTTCCTTGGATGGCCCCTCCGGCACCAGCCAAGTCCATGCTCACTCCCACCCAAGGCCCCTCGGTCCCAGTCTCAACCTCAAGTTGGTTTGGAAGCCCAACTGGAGAGTCCCTTCAAAACTGGTTCCTGGACCTCACTATCCCTACTATACTTTTGGAACCCCCTGCAGCCCCCCCCCCTGGGAGACGCACGCTTTGGGCTTTCACCCCTTGACCCGTATTAGTATTTGGACTTAGTCTCTGGCTCGATCTCAGACCCGATTTCGGATCCGACTTCGGATTCGGGTTCGGACTCGATCACGGACTCGATCTCGAACCCGATCTTGGACCTGACCTCGGACTCGACCTCGGACTCGGTCTCGGACCCGATTTCGGATCTCGGACTCCGTCTCGAACTCGGTCTCGAACTCGGACTCGAACTCGGTCCCCGAGTCGGTCTCGGACTCGATTCCGGACTCTATCTCGAACTCGGTCCTAGAGTCGGTCTTGGACTCGATCCTCGACTTGGTCCCATCCGATGAACTCTTTGTCATTTCGGTCAAGCTTTTGGGGATCCTTTAGCCTACGACATCTCGGGGAGTCGGTTCCTTACACTATTGTATTGTTATCCTAGGTGGAAGTCTTTGGTTTTATCAAAGACTAAGTTGAAGGTTTTTTCTTGAATCTTGAGAAATAGATTCTTAAGTGCCTTTAAGAGTTTTTTTATATCCTACATTCAAAAATAAGAAATGTCATGGTTGCAATTTTTTCAATTTTTACATCTTCTATTTTTAATTATATTGTGTTATTATCCTTAGTGGTCTTGTATTTCTTGAGTTTGTTATCGTGAAGCTTTAATAATTTCTCAAACTTCTCTTGGGATTATTTCGATGATGATTATGCTTTGGTTTTATAGTCTAGTCACGGGAATTTCGGTGATACGTCGAATTAGCATTGTTGCATTAACATTGATATATTGAATTTTTTTGTGAACTAGAGAGTTGATATCTTCTTCATTGATCTGAGTGATTATGATTGGAAATTTAGTGCTTCAAAATGAATTTTGAGGTTGAGCATTTCAAATTTGTGTATAAGCTTGAATTTGAATTTGTTCTCGTGCTTGTAGATATGATGGTTATTCTAGAATTTATATTCTTGTTTACTGTGCTTGAGCTCTCAAGTATGGTGGAACTCTCATATGTGATGGAAAATAAAGTTAGGGTTATTTTCTTGTAGCAAGTCTTCTAGCCTCAAGATTTCTTATTGGTGTAGATTGATAGTATATTAGATAGGTTTTTAATGTGCAATGTTGTGCTTCGATGTGTATAGTTGTGAACTTGAGTGAGTGTTATTGTTGGAAGTGTATCGTTGATTAGTCTTTGTAGTAATCAAAGTAGAATCATTACATTTTCTTGAGTATCAAGATTTCTTTGTCCAGCAATAAGTTGATAGATATGAGAATCGACAATCCTGATCTCAATTGCAGCTAACACTAGAGAAAGCTTGTTATTGAAAACTATTGTGATTGGTATAAAAACTTTTATTTATATGTTTTTAAGAAATTAATGAAAATGTGGAAGAAAATATGGTCTCAATAAATCCAAGTCAAGCTTTAAACTCTTGCAAAATAGTTATAACAAATATGTTTTTTTGCACATGTTCGTATTCTTGTTAGTTTTTCTTTTTGTTACTTTCTTTGTTAGCCTCTTCTTTATTTTTAATCTTTATAGTAATCTTCTTTGCCATGCAATAATCACATTGTTGCTTTTGAGAGCACTTGGTGTAGGGTTTGGGGTAGCTTTGAAAGCCGTAGAGGATATTGTTAGGTGCCAGCTTTGACTACGTGGTCAACATCGGTCAAAGGGAGGCTCAAGGGTATTAAGGCATGTTAGGGTAAGGGAATTAACCTACCCTAGGGCTCATAGTGGAGTGGCGGCGCAGTGGAGCTTTTGAGGTAGCTCAGGGGTGGTTGGGTGGTGAGGAACCTCAAGAGGTGGTGTAGCATAGTCTAGGGCGACTACATCTCTGTCTTTTTGTGCCGGATCATAACATTGGTATTAGAGAAGTTGGTTGCGATGGCCGACCAAGCTGAACACTGGAATCCTATTGTCGATAGTGGTGCTGACGATGGTGTCGATGAAGCTACAGAGATTTGGACCATTCAAGATGTGGTTCATGAGCTGCGAGCCCTTAATAAAAATCAGCAAGAGATGCAAGATAAGATGCATGGCATGATGGATACCATGCATGGGCATGTTG
This sequence comes from Selaginella moellendorffii, assembly GCF_000143415.4. Lineage (NCBI taxonomy): Eukaryota > Viridiplantae > Streptophyta > Lycopodiopsida > Selaginellales > Selaginellaceae > Selaginella > Selaginella moellendorffii. The sequence continues at coordinate 367,405 of NW_003314372.1, forward strand.
AGGCACTCGAGGCTGGATGGGGTAGCACTCCAAGTAAGCCTTCTTTGGTAGATCGACTCAAGATTCCAACTTTTTCCGGTGATGGTGGTGTGGACGAGTGTCTTGCTTGGCTAGCCAATGTGAAGAAGTTCTTGGCTCCTAGAGGAACTCCAGATGCAAAGGCTTTAGTGGCTATTCTGATGGTTTTACGTGATGCAGGTCTTCGATGGTGGAATTGGCTTGAGGAGTCCCGTGTTGCGGATTAGAAACCACCAGTGTCTACCATGGATGAATTTGAGGCTGCTTTCCATTTACGTTTTGCCCCTCATTACAATGTGGAGAATGCTCGTACAGAACTTCGACATTTCCAGCAAGGGAAAATGACGCTTGGGGACTATATTGAGAAGCTTACTCGCTTGATTAGTCGTGTTCCAACGAAGGATTTAGATCAGAACAAGTCCTACTTCATTGATGGCCTATATAGTGAGAGCATGCGGCAACACTTGCATCATTCTCAACCTACAAAGAGTTTGGAGGAGCTCATTGATGCGGCTCGTCGACTTGACAATGATAAGCACAAGTCTCACAAGCGTTCCCAGAGTCCTTCTATCGAGAATTGTCATGATGATCGCCGTGGACACAAGGATGGAAATAAGCATCACAAGTTGAAGTCGGTGGTGACTACTTCAGATGCAAAGGGGTCCAAGAAGCAGAAGTTCTTTGTGAAGAATTATAGACAGGGTTGTCATCATTGTGGGGAACTTAGACACTACAAGGCTGATTGTCCGCAATTGAAGAACAAGTAGCAGGACAAGAAGAATGGCCAATCTTCTTCTCACGGTAAGTCAGATACTAAAAAGTTGCAAACTTTGCAGTGTGAGGATGAGGAGAATGACCATTCCGGTTGGAGGAAGCGACTTTCGATCATTGCTCATCAGCTCAACTGTGTGTGGAACAAGATGGAGCTCAAGGATACACGTGAATCAGCTTTAATGCTGGAGGGTGTGTTTCGTGGCGATCCAGTGCAGATTTTACTGGATAGTGGGAGTGATGACAACTTTGTTTTGGCAAAGTTTGTTGCAGAGCATGGCCTGGTCACACACAGCATTCTTCCATACACAGTGGAAGGTGCAGCTACCTCTACTCAGCATTTCGATGCTTGTGTCGAGGGGCTGAAAGTGTTGGTTGGCAAAACTACACTTGTGCAGACTTTTTATCTCGCAGATATCCATCGTGTGGATCTCTTCTCGGGATGTCATGGTTGGTGAAAGTGGATCAAGAGATAAAGTGGAGTATTAAGCATATCTCGTTGGAGTATGGTGGCGTTAAAGATGTGTGGTTTGGCAAGGGCGTTCAACCACCAATTGTTATGCTCTCTGCTACATCTTTGAAGCGGGCTTGTTGTAATGGAAAAGCACTTTCGAGTTACTTGCTGTTTGTTCGTGACTTGGGGGACCAAGGCACGTGTGGGGGAGAAGCAGCAGTACAGGATGTACTTGACGAGTTTTCTGATGTTTTTCCATTTGAACTTCCTCATAGATTGCCTCCGTTACAAGGTGTGGAGCATAGGATTATAGAGCCGGGGATACAACCAATTTATTGGCGTCCATTTCGGTTAAGTTATGCGGAGGAGCAAGAAGTTCAACGACAATCAAGGAGTTACTTGAGTTTGGATTTATTCAGCCAAGTAAGTCTCCATTTGGTGCTCCGGTCTTGCTTGTGAAGAAGAAGGACGGTTCAATGCGAATGTGTATTGACTACCACGCTTTGAATAAGAAGACAGTGAAAGATAAGATGCGATGCCATGTGTGGATGATATCCTGGACAAGCTTGGTGAAGCACGAGTGTTTACCAAGATTGATTTGAGTGGATATCATCAGATTGCAATGGATGATGCATCTATTTCCAAGATGGCATTCAACAAAAGCTTCAGACATTTTGAGTTTACAGTTATGCCGTTTGGTTTGACGAATGCACCGGCCACATTTACTCAGTTGATGACGAAGGTATTTGGGCATTATTTTCATGAGTTTATGGAGATTTTCTTGGACGATATTCTTGTTTTTAGCAAGAATATAGAGGAGCATAGGGTGCATTTGCGCAAGGTTCTTTTGTTACTTCGAGACAGTAAAGTTTATGCAAAGAAGGCAAATGTGAATTTGCAAAGTCAGAGGTGGAATATCTAGGCCATATTGTGACATCTATGGGTGTCAAGACGGATCCAAGGAAGGTGGCTGTGGTGGAAAACTAGCCTACACCAACTATAGTGGCCGAGTTGTGTAGTTTTCTTGGTATTGCTAGTTACTACTGACGTTTCCAGCATAAGTTTGCAGAGGTGGCTATTCCTTTGATGCGGTTGTTATGCAAAAATGTGCCATTCGAGTGGAAGAAGCCACAAGAGGAGAGTTTTGTGGCGCTGAAACAATTGTTGAGCGAGACTCCAGTGCTTCTCATTGCTGATCCATTGAAACCTTACGAGGTGACATGCGATGGGAGTGGTTATGCACTGGGAGGAGTTCTCATGCAAGAGGGACAGCCTATTGCATATGAGAGTCGAACTTTGAATTCCGCGGAGCAACGCTATTCCACATATGAGCAAGAGTTACTCTCTATTGTTCATGCTTTGCGGACGTGGCGGCACTATCTTTATGGTGAAGTGTTCGTGGTGTTGATAGATAACAAACCACTTGTGTATCTTTTCACACAGGAGTTGAACACTAGGCAAGCTCACTGGATGGTCAAACTCATGAAATTTGGGGAGTTTCCTATTGAGCATTGTCCGGGAAAATCAAATGTGGTGGCAGATGCGTTATCTCGTATTCGTCATGTGACGACATTACAAACACGATTTTGTCATTATTTGAGTAAAGTGGTCAGCGAGTTTGGGCAGTTGGTTGAGCATGCTCAAGCTCAGGATGCTAAGGTGGCCTCTTTGCGAGACTAGATGGAAGCCCCTTTCTCATTGGTGGATGGGATTCTCTACTACAATGGCCGTGTATATTTGCTACGGGTGGATGCGTTAATTACTCAAGTTTTATTCCACTATCATGATCGTCTAGAGGCCGGTCATTTTGGGGGGCAGAAGACGTACGAGTTGATTAAGCGCAACTTTTATTGGAGGAATATGAAGGCTGATATCCTCAAGTATTGTAAATCATGTGAGCTTTTTCAGCGGGTTAAGGTGCCACGGGAGAAGCCGGGGGGACTTTTGCAACCTTTATCTATTCCTCAAAGCCATTAGTGTAGTATCTCTATGGACTTCATCACTTGTTTGCCATGAACACAGAGGCAGAAGGAGCAAGTATGGGTCATAGTGGATCGGTTGACGAAGTATGTGCGGTTGTTGGCTCTTCAGAAGACTGTCACTGCCTCAGACTTGGCTGTGTTTACTTGGAGAAGGTTTTTCCTGATTTTGGTTTGCCGGAGGAGATCATTAGTGATCAAGATTCAAAGTTCACCAGTGGATTTTGGAAAAGCTTTGCAAAGGCTATGCAAGTGACTTTGAAACTCTCGAGTGGAGATCATCCTTAGACAGATGGGCAAACCGAGCGTGTGAATCAGGTGGTGGAGGATATGCTACGTTGTAGCATTGGTCAAAGGCAAGGACAGTGGGATTTATATCTTCCATTGGTGCAATTTGCTTACAACAATAGCCAACACAGTGGAACCAAGCTAAGTCTTTATTTTGCCATGTTTGGAAGGCATCCTCAAATAGCGGTGGAGTTGGGATTGCATTTGAGTAAGGACGTTCAAGATAAGCTTGATTTTGAGGCAACTGATCTGGCCGTAGAACTTGATGAGATCTGGTGGTGTGCAAATGGAATTTGCAAGCAGCTCAGGATAGAGTAGAGAAGTTTGCCAATGAGCATCGCCAATTCCGGGAATATAAGGTGGGTGATCTCGTCTTTGTGCACGTGCTCTTTCCGTCAAGTGAGCGGTGAAACACCTTGGTGCCTTTACGGATAGGGAAGAGTGATAAACTTTCCTATCGATATGCTGGTCCATATGAAGTGCTGAAGCGCATTGGTAAAACGGATTATAGGGTGCGGCTGCCAGCTGGGGTGAAAGTTCATTCGGTATTTTATGTCAGCTAGTTGAAAGGTGTACTATCTCGGAGTGACGGGCCCAATGCCTCCTTGATGTATACGGCTGTGGAAGATGGACCAGGAGCTTGAGCAGAGTTCCCCAGAAAGGGTGATCACTGGTACAACTCGTCCTTGGGACAAAGACTTTGTTGGGGGGGAAGAATTGTTAGGCGCCAGCTTTGACTATGTGGTCAACATCGGTCAAAGGGAGGCTCAAGGGTATATTAAGGCATGTTAGGGTAAGGGAATTAACCTACCCTAGGGCTCACAGTGGAGCGGCGGCACAATGGAGCTTTTGAGGTACTTCGGGGGTGGTTAGGAACCTCAAGAGGTGGCGTAGCATAGTCTAGGGCGACTAGATTTTTGTCTTTTTGCGCCAGATCATAACAGATATAGTCTTCATATCTTGTATATCTTTGAAGTTTGAAAGAACAATTTTGTTGCTTCATCAATCTTTTACAGTCTTTAAAGTCTTTTTTCAGTGTGAGGAAAATTTTTCTTGAGTGTGTTGAGTCTTGAGTGTCAAGAATTTTTCTTGAGTATCAAGAAATTTCCCAACTGTCGAAACCTTGAGTGTTCTTGAAGGACAGTTGTAACCACTTTGATTTTTATAGAGATATGTGTATTGATCTTCTGCCATTTCCTATTGAATTGGGTAGTCTTTGTATTTTGAGAAATCATATGGAGAGCTTTGCCATCTTCTTCCTATTGTCTTGTCTTTGGAGTAGTCTTGGTGTTTTTTTTTATCATTTTCTTGTTGGGATTTTACTTCTTTTTGTGATGTATCCTATCCCACCATGGTCGCTAGTGAAAACTAGGTAGAATTGTTTCTACTAGACGATTATATATGAATGTAAGAGAGAATTTGTTGAAGATGTTTATGAAAAAGAAAGATGGATATATATGCATGTATATAGACTACTGGTTGCTGAACAAGTATACAAAGAAGAACAAGTATCCTTTACCAAGGATTGAGGACATATTTGATAGGTTGGGAAAGGCAAAATATTTCTTGAGGATTCACCTAAGGTTTAGATACTACTAAATCAAGTTAGCAAAGAAAGATGTCGAGAAGACAACTTGTTAGACAAGGTATGGAAGTTTTGAATTTTTAGTGATGCCCTTTGGGCTATGCAATATATCAGCAATGTTTTCAATGCTGATGGACCATTTTTTTGTACCCTATCTAGATCATTTTGTCATTGTATATATTGATGACATCCTGATTTACAACAAGATGCTAGAAGAGCATGCCAAACACTTGACGAAGGTGTTTGAAAAACTAAAGGAACACAAGTTGTATGCTAAAAAGAGCAAATGTGACTTTTCTTAATAAAAGGTAAAGTTTCTCAAGCATATGGTGGGCAAAGATAGGCTCAAGATAGATCCTAAGAAGGTTCAAGTGATTTTTGGAGCTATGTAACTACTACCAAAAGTTTATCAAACACTATTTAAAAGTAACCCTACCTTTAATGGACCAAATGGAAAAAGGGAAAATGGTATATACAGCGGAATGCAAAGTGGCATTTATCCACCTCAAAGGGAATTTGAGGAAAACTCTCATGTTAGCATTACCAGACTTTGCTAAAGACTTTGAGGTAGAAATAGAAACTTCAAACTTTGTATTGGGTGTAGTTTTGAAGCAAAAAAACTATCCAATGGTGTTCTTCTTGAAGAAATTAGACAAAGCTTAGTGAAAGTGGCCTACTCACAAGAAGAAATTATTTGTGTTGGTCAAGGTGCTCAAGAAGTGGCAATACTACATTGGAAGACACTTCAAAGTTTACACGAATAATGTGGCAATGAAACACTTTTTATCACAACCTGACCTGCGAGGAAAATAGGGTCAGTGGGCCAATGCTTTGGCCGTGTTTGATTGCAAGATTCTGTATAAACCTAGAAAGAGCAACATTATGGCAGATGCTCTAAGTCAAAAAGTAAGCTTGAAGTTGGCAATATCTAATATGACAATAACCTTTTGGGATGATGTGCAAATAGTGTATGAGAATGATAGTCTAACATAAGAAGTGTTGCTAAGGAACCAAGAGGCATGGGAAGTGCTGTTGCAATCTTCATTAGTTGAGCTTGGCACATTTTGTCATGTAGTCAGTTGCTATGAAGATATGTTTGTTTCACTTAAAGCTTATTATGAGTGGTCCAATAAAGTCAAGCTCCCATCATTGAAATGGTTCCAATGATATTATTGAATGAAGCTCTTGAGTTTGTTTCTTCAGTGCGTACTTGGTTTGTTGACAAATGTCACATTCTTGACAAAGTTTTACTGAGTCATGCCAAAGTGTTGGCTACCAAAGTCTTGCTTGCAAAATTTTTTGAGTTGTGAATTCTTCTGCAAAGTGACCTCCTGCTTGTCCATAGTGGCTTCTTTTAGTAGATCTTGAGTTTCTTTAGGTTATACACATCTTCGTTATATATTGTCTTGCCCTTTCTTGTACAGTCTTCCTCCCACAACTAAATATGTTATTGTCCTCAAAACAAATTGCTTATAGTGATTAGAGGTGGAGAATCGACTTGGCATTCTTGCTGTTGTGAGGTAGTAGTAAATATCATCCATGTTGATGATGTGTGGATGTGAAGTATATTGGAGTCAGAATTGTCATCCATGTTGTATTTCGGTTGTTTGCAGGTTGTAATGTGGCTGAGATGGTCAACTTGTTCATGTTGTTTGCCATGCTTATGAATAATCTCGAAGTGGTATTCTTGAAGTAATAAGAACCATCGAGCAATTCTACTGGTGATGGTTTTGTTAAGGAGGTGTAAAAGTGCTTTATAGTTGACCATGATCTTGACTTTGGTGCCGAGTAGGTAGTGTCAAAATTTTTGTAGTGCATAGACCATTCCTAAGGCTTCTTTTTTGGTGGTGGTGTAGTTCATCTCAACTAAGTTGAGTCTTCACCTAGCATAGTAGATTGGTCAATCTTTGAGGTTTTGTTATTGTTGAGAAAGTATTGCTCTAATGGCATAATAGGAGGCTTGGGATTTAGAGGGTCCCATAATCAAGCCTTATTGTACCAAGGGATGTTAGGAATCTAAAGGCTTGGTGTGCTTTGCTACTTGTGCCTGTGGGGATTGTAACCGAACCTTAAGTCTAGTCTAACTCAAGGAGAGGGATTGGGAGAAATTGGGAATTTGTGAATGGATGGCTAACACTTTGTTGCTCGTGCAGTGAGTAGCTGAAACTAAGTAGGACCAAGTAAGAGCTGGTACAATAGGTGGGAACCTTGGCGAGATAACTTAGCTAAAGCCATGGCAGTGTTGGTTGGATAAATGAGGTAAGCTAGCAAATTGGAAAGGAAAAATTTGTGGCTTACAATTTGGTATTAGAGCTTTTTCCTTTGTTCTAGCAAAGGATAAAGGCAGATTGCTGGGAGATGGCAAAGGTAGGGCATAAACAAACCAAGGCAGAGATGGAACCTCCTCTAGAGTTGGAGCCTCCGATCAAACAAGAGGTTATGGATGAAGAATCTTTGCATGAAGAGGACTCCAGTGACTCCGGACTAATGGTGCAGTGGCTGGGTGAACCAAGGACTATAAAGTTTGTTCAAGGTAGCCAAAGCACTAATGAGGTACTTCAACAAGCAAGAGTCAAAGTTGGGACATGGAAAGTAGACATAGATTTGACCATGTTGGACATAGCGGGATTTGATGTAATCTTCAGGATGGATTGGTTCAATTAGTTCTTAGTAGCCCTACATAGATAATGTAGGAACCTTGTGGTACTAGCGAATACGTAGGGAGAACAATCTAGGATGGAGACCCAAAATCTAAAGGTAGGGCAATGTAAGGCTAAAGACTCCTACTTGAACTTAATATCCATAAGAGGACAATTTACTAAAGGCACCAAAGCAGCATTTTTGTACTTACTCTCGGTGAGGAGTGTGTGAGACACAAAATCCCTAGGCCCCAAAGTGGAGCCGGAAAGGGTGCCACGTGGTAGTGGCTGAAGCGAGAGCCAAACAAGCGTAACACGTTTGGACCAAAAGCTCCAACTTGAAAAGTCAAGAGCGGGAGTGGAACTCCCAAAGAAGTGCTCAAGGAACGAGCACGAAGCGAGCAAAAAGTGAGGCTCCAAAAAGGGACCCAAAAGGACCAACACATGACACGTGGAAGTGTCCGAGATGGACTCGAGTTGGAGTCCGAAGTGGAGTCCAAGATGGACTCGAGTTGGAGTCCGAAGTGGAGTCCGAGATGGACCCGAGTTGGAGTCCGAAGTGGAGTCCGAGATGGACCCGAGTTGGAGTCCGAAGTGGAGTCCGAGATGGACCCGAGTTGGAGTCCGAAGTGGAGTCCGAGATGGACCCGAGATGGAGTCCGAGGTGGACCCGAGATGGACCCAAAATGGAATCCGAGATGGAGTCCGAGATGGACCCAAAATGGAATCCGAGATGGAGTCCGAGATGGAGTTCTAAGTGGAGTCCGAAGTCGAGACCGAGATCGGGACCGAGAACGAGACCGAGACCGAGACCGAGATCGGGACCGAGAACGAGACCGAGGCCGAGGCCGAGACCGAGCCCGAGCCCGAGTCCGAGTCCGAGTCCGAGTCCGAGTCTGAGTCCGAGTCCGAGTCCGAGTCCGAGTCCGAGTTCGAGTCTGAGAGGGTGAAAGTCCAAAGCGTTCGTCTCCCAGACCCTGGGGGGTTTAGTGAGCTCCAAAAGTATAGTAGAGGGGGAGGACTGCAATGGAGCCAGTTTGGCCAGGAAAGGCCAGTTTGGCCCAGGAAGGCCAGACCCAGTGTTGGGTGATGAACTGACCACTGGGAAGTCCAAGACTAGAGTGAATACGGACCGACAAGCGGGGTAGCTTGGTGAAGTGTTCAAGAGCCGGCTCTAGTTCCCCCGGGAGATCGACTGGGCGATGCTCCCAGTCCAAGTGTGGGTGGCACTACCTACTTGGATACCAGGTGTGGCTAATTGGAACCTCGCTCTAAGCCCATGGCTAGAGCACCTAAAGGCGAAAGGTGGGGAGAGTACCCAGGTGGCTCGCGTAAGGCCACGGTGTTCCGAAATGTTGTCCCAAAGGCCTAGACTATGGAAAGGAAGAGGAGCAATCCTCTGGGGTAGTGACCAAGGACACAGTCGGGTGGTGAGGAAGTCCCAGAGGACCATGGGACTTAGGGGTCGAGCCTGTGGGCCTTGATCCAGTGGCAGTGTTGGCAAACACGGCCAGGGGCAGAAAGGGACTTGGTAGGAACTGACATAGTCGGGGATACAACCAATTTATTGGCGTCCATTTCGGTTAAGTTATGCGGAGGAGCAAGAAGTTCAACGACAATCAAGGAGTTACTTGAGTTTGGATTTATTCAGCCAAGTAAGTCTCCATTTGGTGCTCCGGTCTTGCTTGTGAAGAAGAAGGACGGTTCAATGCGAATGTGTATTGACTACCACGCTTTGAATAAGAAGACAGTGAAAGATAAGATGCGATGCCATGTGTGGATGATATCCTGGACAAGCTTGGTGAAGCACGAGTGTTTACCAAGATTGATTTGAGTGGATATCATCAGATTGCAATGGATGATGCATCTATTTCCAAGATGGCATTCAACAAAAGCTTCAGACATTTTGAGTTTACAGTTATGCCGTTTGGTTTGACGAATGCACCGGCCACATTTACTCAGTTGATGACGAAGGTATTTGGGCATTATTTTCATGAGTTTATGGAGATTTTCTTGGACGATATTCTTGTTTTTAGCAAGAATATAGAGGAGCATAGGGTGCATTTGCGCAAGGTTCTTTTGTTACTTCGAGACAGTAAAGTTTATGCAAAGAAGGCAAATGTGAATTTGCAAAGTCAGAGGTGGAATATCTAGGCCATATTGTGACATCTATGGGTGTCAAGACGGATCCAAGGAAGGTGGCTGTGGTGGAAAACTAGCCTACACCAACTATAGTGGCCGAGTTGTGTAGTTTTCTTGGTATTGCTAGTTACTACTGACGTTTCCAGCATAAGTTTGCAGAGGTGGCTATTCCTTTGATGCGGTTGTTATGCAAAAATGTGCCATTCGAGTGGAAGAAGCCACAAGAGGAGAGTTTTGTGGCGCTGAAACAATTGTTGAGCGAGACTCCAGTGCTTCTCATTGCTGATCCATTGAAACCTTACGAGGTGACATGCGATGGGAGTGGTTATGCACTGGGAGGAGTTCTCATGCAAGAGGGACAGCCTATTGCATATGAGAGTCGAACTTTGAATTCCGCGGAGCAACGCTATTCCACATATGAGCAAGAGTTACTCTCTATTGTTCATGCTTTGCGGACGTGGCGGCACTATC
>NW_003314372.1:377902-382979 GCF_000143415.4 Selaginella moellendorffii
GGTGGCAGATGCGTTATCTCGTATTCGTCATGTGACGACATTACAAACACGATTTTGTCATTATTTGAGTAAAGTGGTCAGCGAGTTTGGGCAGTTGGTTGAGCATGCTCAAGCTCAGGATGCTAAGGTGGCCTCTTTGCGAGACTAGATGGAAGCCCCTTTCTCATTGGTGGATGGGATTCTCTACTACAATGGCCGTGTATATTTGCTACGGGTGGATGCGTTAATTACTCAAGTTTTATTCCACTATCATGATCGTCTAGAGGCCGGTCATTTTGGGGGGCAGAAGACGTACGAGTTGATTAAGCGCAACTTTTATTGGAGGAATATGAAGGCTGATATCCTCAAGTATTGTAAATCATGTGAGCTTTTTCAGCGGGTTAAGGTGCCACGGGAGAAGCCGGGGGGACTTTTGCAACCTTTATCTATTCCTCAAAGCCATTAGTGTAGTATCTCTATGGACTTCATCACTTGTTTGCCACGAACACAGAGGCAGAAGGAGCAAGTATGGGTCATAGTGGATCGGTTGACGAAGTATGTGCGGTTGTTGGCTCTTCAGAAGACTGTCACTGCCTCAGACTTGGCTGTGGTTTACTTGGAGAAGGTTTTTCCTGATTTTGGTTTGCCGGAGGATATCATTAGTGATCAAGATTCAAAGTTCACCAGTGGATTTTGGAAAAGCTTTGCAAAGGCTATGCAAGTGACTTTGAAACTCTCGAGTGGAGATCATCCTTAGACGGATGGGCAAACCGAGCGTGTGAATCAGGTGGTGGAGGATATGCTACGTTGTAGCATTGGTCAAAGGCAAGGACAGTGGGATTTATATCTTCCATTGGTGCAATTTGCTTACAACAATAGCCAACACAGTGGAACCAAGCTAAGTCTTTATTTTGCCATGTTTGGAAGGCATCCTCAAATAGTGGTGGAGTTGGGATTGCATTTGAGTAAGGACGTTCAAGATAAGCTTGATTTTGAGGCAACTGATCTGGCCGTAGAACTTGATGAGATCTGGTGGTGTGCAAATGGAATTTGCAAGCAGCTCAGGATAGAGTAGAGAAGTTTGCCAATGAGCATCGCCAATTCCGGGAATATAAGGTGGGTGATCTCGTCTTTGTGCACGTGCTCTTTCCGTCAAGTGAGCGGTGAAACACCTTGGTGCCTTTACGGACAAGGAAGAGTGATAAACTTTCCTATCGATATGCTGGTCCATATGAAGTGCTGAAGCGCATTGGTAAAATGGATTATAGGGTGTGGCTGCCAGCTGGGGTGAAAGTTCATTCGGTATTTTATGTCAGCTAGTTGAAAGGTGTACTATCTCGGAGTGACGGGCCCAATGCCTCCTTGATGTATACGGCTGTGGAAGATGGACCAGGAGCTTGAGCAGAGTTCCCCAGAAAGGGTGATCACTGGTACAACTCGTCCTTGGGACAAAGACTTTGTTGGGGGGGAAGAATTGTTAGGCGCCAGCTTTGACTATGTGGTCAACATCGGTCAAAGGGAGGCTCAAGGGTATATTAAGGCATGTTAGGGTAAGGGAATTAACCTACCCTAGGGCTCACAGTGGAGCGGCGGCGCAATGGAGCTTTTGAGGTACTTCGGGGGTGGTTAGGAACCTCAAGAGGTGGCGTAGCATAGTCTAGGGCGACTAGATCTTTGTCTTTTTGCGCCAGATCATAACAGATATAGTCTTCATATCTTGTATATCTTTGAAGTTTGAAAGAACAATTTTGTTGCTTCATCAATCTTTTACAGTCTTTAAAGTCTTTTTTCAGTGTGAGGAAAATTTTTCTTGAGTGTGTTGAGTCTTGAGTGTCAAGAATTTTTCTTGAGTATCAAGAAATTTCCCAACTGTCGAAACCTTGAGTGTTCTTGAAGGACAGTTGTAACCACTTTGATTTTTATAGAGATATGTGTATTGATCTTCTGCCATTTCCTATTGAATTGGGTAGTCTTTGTATTTTGAGAAATCATATGGACAGCTTTGCCATCTTCTTCCTATTGTCTTGTCTTTGGAGTAGTCTTGGTGTTTTTTTTTAATCATTTTCTTGTTGGGATTTTACTTCTTTTTGTGATGTATCCTATCCCACCATGGTCGCTAGTGAAAACTAGGTAGAATTGTTTCTACTAGACGATTATATATGAATGTAAGAGAGAATTTGTTGAAGATGTTTATGAAAAAGAAAGATGGATCTATATGCATGTATATAGACTACTGGTTGCTGAACAAGTATACAAAGAAGAACAAGTATCCTTTACCAAGGATTGAGGACATATTTGATAGGTTGGGAAAGGCAAAATATTTCTTGAGGATTCATCTAAGGTTTAGATACTACTAAATCAAGTTAGCAAAGAAAGATGTCGAGAAGACAACTTGTTAGACAAGGTATGGAAGTTTTGAATTTTTAGTGATGCCCTTTGGGCTATGCAATATATCAGCAATGTTTTCAATGCTGATGGACCATTTTTTTGTACCCTATCTAGATTATTTTGTCATTGTATATATTGATGACATCCTGATTTACAACAAGATGCTAGAAGAGCATGCCAAACACTTGACGAAGGTGTTTGAAAAACTAAAGGAACACAAGTTGTATGCTAAAAAGAGCAAATGTGACTTTTCTTAATAAAAGGTAAAGTTTCTCAAGCATATGGTGAGCAAAGATAGGCTCAAGATAGATCCTAAGAAGGTTCAAGTGATTTTTGGAGCTATGTAACTACTACCAAAAGTTTATCAAACACTATTTGAAAGTAACCCTACCTTTAATGGACCAAATGGAAAAAGGGAAAATGGTATATACAGCGGAATGCAAAGTGGCATTTATCCACCTCAAAGGGAATTTGAGGAAAACTCTCATGTTAGCATTACCAGACTTTGCTAAAGACTTTGAGGTAGAAATAGAAACTTCAAACTTTGTATTGGGTGTAGTTTTGAAGCAAAAAAACTATCCAATGGTGTTCTTCTTGAAGAAATTAGACAAAGCTTAGTGAAAGTGGCCTACTCACAAGAAGAAATTATTTGTGTTGGTCAAGGTGCTCAAGAAGTGGCAATACTACATTGGAAGACACTTCAAAGTTTACACGAATAATGTGGCAATGAAACACTTTTTATCACAACCTGACCTGCGAGGAAAATAGGGTCAGTGGGCCAATACTTTGGCCGTGTTTGATTGCAAGATTCTGTATAAACCTAGAAAGAGCAACATTATGGCAGATGCTCTAAGTCAAAAAGTAAGCTTGAAGTTGGCAATATCCAATATGACAATAACCTTTTGGGATGATGTGCAAATAGTGTATGAGAATGATAGTCTAACATAAGAAGTGTTGCTAAGGAACCAAGAGGCATGGGAAGTGCTGTTGCAATCTTCATTAGTTGAGCTTGGCACATTTTGTCATGTAGTCAGTTGCTATGAAGATATGTTTGTTTCACTTAAAGCTTATTATGAGTGGTCCAATAAAGTCAAGCTCCCATCATTGAAATGGTTCCAATGATATTATTGAATGAAGCTCTTGAGTTTGTTTCTTCAGTGCGTACTTGGTTTGTTGACAAATGTCACATTCTTGACAAAGTTTTACTGAGTCATGCCAAAGTGTTGGCTACCAAAGTCTTGCTTGCAAAATTTTTTGAGTTGTGAATTCTTCTGCAAAGTGACCTCCTGCTTGTCCATAGTGGTGTAAGGGACTAAATTTTCCATTTTACTTTAGTCACTTAACCACATGTCTGACCACTTGGAGGAGTCTCATTGACAACCTCCATAAGTCCAACTCAGGACTTGGGGCTTGCTAGCCCCGAGAATGGCATCCATGCCACTCAACCTTAGCACTTGGTCCAAGTGCTCCACGTGTCCGATCCCATGATCGACACCCCAAGGTATCACCGACGTACCGGCCCGTTACGCTAAGGCCATGCCCATTTACCTTGGTCACACTGGTGGTCCAACACCACTTGCATCTCCGTCTTGGCCCTCCAAGACTAGGCAAACCATCCCTGAGTGGTCATCTCAGATCCACTCCTTAGCATCCTTAGGATGCCCACCGACAAGGGGAATAGCCTTCCCCAATATCCCTCTGTCAGTCCCCACTAAGTCCCTTTCTGCCCCTGGCCGTGTTTGCCAACACTGCCACTGGATCGAGACCCACAGGCCTGACCACTAAGTCCTACGGTCCTCTGGGACTTCCTCACCACACGACTGTGTCCTTGGTCACTACCCCAGAGGACTGCTCCTCTTCCTTTCCACAGTCTGGGCCTTTGGGACAACATTTCGGAACACCGTGGCCTTACGCGAGCCACCTGGGTACTCTCCCCACCTATCGCCTTTAGGTGCTCTAGCCATGGGCTTAGAGCGAGGTTCCGTTGAGCCACGCCTGGTATCCAAGTAGGTAGTGCCACCCACACTTGGACTGGGAGCATCGGCCAGTCGATCTCCCGGGGGAACTAGAGCCGGCTCTTGAACACTTCACCAAGCTACCCCGCTTGTCGGTCTGTGTTCACTCTAGTCTTGGACTTCCCAGTGGGCAGCTCATCACCCAACACTGGGTCTGGCCTTCCTAGGCCAAACTGGCCTTTCCTGGCCAAACTGGCTCCACTGCAGTCCTCCCCCCACTATACTTTTGGGGCTCACCAAACCCCCCAGGGTCTGGGAGACGAACGCTTTGGGCTTTCACCCTCTCAGGCTCCGGACTCGGACTCGGACTCGGACTCGGACTCGGACTCGGACTCGGATTCGGGCTCGGACTCGGGCTCGGGCTCGGGCTCGGTCTCGGCCTCGGCCTCGGTCTCGGTCTCGGTCCCGATCTCGGTCTCGGTCTCGGTCTCGGTCCCGGTCTCGGTCCCGGTCTCAGTCTCGACTTCGGACTCCATCTCGGACTCCATCTCGGACTCCATCTCGGGTCCATCTCGGGTCCATCTCGGACTCCATCTCGGACTCCATCTCGGGTCCATCTCGGACTCCATCTCGGACTGCATTTCGGGTCCATCTCGGACTCCATTTCGGGTCCATCTCAGGTCCACCTCGGACTCCACCTCGGACTCCATCTCGGACTCCATCTCGGGTCCATCTCGGACTCCACTTCGGACTCC
>NW_003314372.1:383079-398209 GCF_000143415.4 Selaginella moellendorffii
CGGGTCCATCTCAGGTCCACCTCAGACTCCATCTCGGACTCCATCTCGGACTCCATCTCGGGTCCATCTCGGACTCCACTTCGGACTCCAACTCGGACTCCATCTCGGGTCCATCTCGGACTCCATCTCGGACTCCATTTCGGACTCCAACTAGAGTCCATCTCGGACACTCCCACGTGTCATGTGTTGGTCCTTTTGGGTCCCTTTTTGGAGCCTCACCTTTTGCTCGCTTCGTGCTCGTTCCTCGAGCACTTCGTTGGGAGTTCCACTCCCGCTCTTGACTTTTCAAGTCAGAGCTTTTGGTCCAAACGTGTTACGCTCGTTTGGCTCTCGCTTCGGCCACTACCATGTGGCGCCCTTCCGGCTCCACTTTGGGGCCTAGGGATTTTGTGTCTCACAACTCCACCACCCATAGACGAAGTTCGATGTCCTCATCGAACGGTAAACCCTTTCATAAAGTAACACCCACACGTGTTACCATTTCCATCCTTGGCACCTAGCCAATCTTTATCTATGGTTTGACATCAAAGGCTCACCATGCCTTGTCCATCCTTTAAGGAGCGTAGTCTCTCCAACTTAGAGACTGATTGGACCACATGTAATGGTTCTCTCCTTTTATTGGTTTAGTTTTCGCTAAACCTCTTAGAGACCCTTCTCTAAGTCAATCCCACTACTCCTTCTCGAGTAGTCTCAATTTCCATCGATATAACCTTTGCACTTTGGAACTTTGAATTTTGACTTTTTGGAGTCAATTTCCTAGGTGTCTCCAACACCTTGCATTGCACAGTTTGTGCGACTCCACTTCCCTATCCTAGGAAGTTCATTACTTGAGGGCACCATCATCCTCTCTTCTATTTCGTGCCACCTTGGGCACTAAGTTCCATTTATCACACTTTGTGCTAGGGTTGTCCATCGCCCTATCATTTGGCTACCTTACCGCTCCCTCCCTTGGAGCTTCCACTTTCGCCAAATCGGAGCAATTCGGAATCCCTCCTTGGAAACACACTTCCTTTCCCGCAACTTGTTAGCGTCCAACACATTAGTGTTCCTCGCCTAACTTTGTCACTTGGATTCCTTCCAAGGGATTCCACGGCCCTATCTTGGCCACTCATCTTTTGCTCCTATCCGTTGATTGTTGCACCAAGCAACATCAAATCTCTACCTCCCTCCTTGAGGTATTGTTTCGGTTCCATAGCAAAGACTCTTCTTTACCAAGTCCGGAGGATGTTCACCCCTAGTACGTCTCTTTAGCATCTTCTGCTATGGGCTCTATCCACGGCCCAACTTCGTGACCCTCCCATGGGTCTTTTATAAAGATTACTTTCCTCGGACTCACTATGCCATCGCACGGACATAGTTTATTTCCCTTAGGTGCTCTTCCCACTTGGTTATCACGACCAAGCCACACCACCTTAAACAGTTCAATTTCAACATTTTGAACCAGGAACTTCATTCCTTAGCCAACCAAGGACCTTGTCCTTATCTGGCCATAAGATCACCTAGTGATCTCACCTTGGCACCTTAACAGAGTTGCCAAGAGGTACTTGGTTTTCTAGACCTCCAAGTTGTTGACTATAACCCCGGGGGCATCCCCCACACTTGGCGGTGCACCCAAGCTAGCCCTTACGGCCAAGGGTTCATAGCAACTGAGATTAGGTGTCCCCATCTCACTCACCACGACCTTGGTGCCACTTGCACCAAAGTGTTCAAGTTAGATATGCTGAGCTTTCACACTAAGCAATCTAACCGTGCATCACGACTCCGAGGCATCCCTCGCTTGGCGGTGTGCCCAAACCAGTCTCCCCACTGAGAGTCCATGACCACCGAAATATGAGTGTCCTTATATTCCAAACCATCACCACGCCCTAGTGATTTGGGACTCGAACCCAAGCACTAGAGGGTCGGGACTCGAACCCAACCTCCGTATATGCATCTACGGACGGCATCACACAAGATGCCTGGCGTGACTCCCCACGCCGGTGCACCAACCTATTTTTAAAGCGCGCTACAGATCACAGCTTAGGAACCTAGTTCCTCCACACTGCCAAGTCCTCTCACTTGACATGTCTGTGATCATGCATGGACTCCTCCATGCTCGGCCCCCTGGCCCACCCTTTTTGAAGATATAACCTTCAACTAGGGTCTTTGTTCCCCTGACGTGCCAATCTCACTTGGCAAGTCCTCCGACCTTTGTAACATGGTTCCTGCATAAGCGTGAAAGTCCTTGACCATCGACTTTCGTTCAAAGCCCTCTCTTTGAACACTCGGGAACTACTTCCCTCACCTTGATAACCTTGCCTCATGGCAAGCTTCAAGACCAAGCTCCTGCTGCGCCACTCTGATTTCGCGCGTTCCATGAACCATTTACACTTGGCCTTTTTAGGTACTACGCTACCTAGAATCGTCTTTGGGAACCTTGAAGGAACTCTGTCCCTCAGCTTGCTAAGGCCTCCCCTTTCGCAAGCTTTATAGTTGCCATATAGTCTAACATGGACAATTCCATATTTTAGACTCTCTATGGCATCACGGTTGCTAGCAACAACATCCTCGAGCACCCTCTTGATTCTCCACTCCCAACTTTCATAACCACTGTTGGATATGCCCTTTGATTTCTATGGTTCGGTTCCATCCCAACATTACTTGCCTTTGGCTTCACACCTTTCCTTCGGTCATTCTCCTCCAGACCAGGAGGATAGCTTTGCACTTTCTATCATGCCTTAGCAAGTATTCTTAGGGATGAACCTACCCAATAGCCCAGGGAGTGGTTCCTCAATCCGGGTATGCTCAGTTTATAATCCCACACACTGGGGTTACATTGTTGCTTATGGGCCTTTACATGCCCATCACTAGCCTTGCCAAAATTCCATTTTTGGCTTTGTCCAACTTGGGTAGACAGTCCTCTCCTATCTCCGCAACCTTGGACATTTGGATAGCACCTTCTATCCATCATTCGCTAGGGACTTAGTCCCTTGGGCTTTATCCATTGCCCTCGCGACATCAAACACCACCTTCTGGTGTTCTAGAGTGTTCGGGTGTCCCAATGATGGCTTTCTTGACAATGAGTATTTCCTTTTATGACATTGACTTACTATATCGCAACATAAGCAACTTATCCCCCGTAAGGGTATATCCGACTTCCCTATACTAGAAGTCTTGGGTAGCTACCTTCTACCCGTTTAACCAGTTATTTTGCACCTCTTGCTTAGTTGCCTCATAGTTGTCAAGTCCTACAAATCATTGCTTGGTGCTTTCACACCTCCATCACTATCTGGGTCACCACACTCCAACTGCATGCTCTGCAGCTTAGGCTATGCCATTCCCATTTCCATTGGGATTCCTTTGGCAAGGGGTTCTCATGAACCCACCAACATAGCCTCAAGGTATCACACCTTGGCACATTTGGTGTCTCCACACCATCGGCTCCACGAGCCTACCTCTATGACATTTCCCTTCGTGTCTAAGTCTTTGCCAAGACCAACACCGCTCTTTCTCATGCCAACCATCTGTTAGCACTACCCCATAGAGGTCACACACAACTTTATGTCAAAGTTGTTTTCTTCTAGGAACACCTTTCCTATAACTTTAGCATGGCACATTTTGCCATCGATGAGATACTCTCTGTTCTCATCCTTGGATCCTATGATCCCCCCCCATCCTTTGTGGGGTACAACGCACCTCAGTCCAAATGCTTCATTCAGTCCTTTTTAGGACCATCCCTTGACTCTACTTGAGTCGTCTAGCAGTTTTGGACTTGGTTAATCCACCGACCCGTAAGGTCCTACTTGTGAGGCACTAGCTCACTGGAATACACATCTTGCATTCCGGTCCTACTCAAAAGGACTATTTTCACAAGTGTTACTCCGACACTTGATTTTGTTCTCTGGGGGCAACCTTTGCCCCTTAGGACTACTTGTCCATGTGATGAGAATACCAACTCATCCACTTAATACACCCCCAACTCCTTGGGTTGTTCCAGCATTTATTAGAGGTAGCCCCGGCTACCATTTCAAGGACTTGAGTCCTCTTCCGTATTTGACCTTCCACGGTCATTACCTTTGGTCTCACATTCATGAGCACCAACCTCAACTATATGAGGATAATCTTGTGACTCCTTTATTGTTTTGGAGTCTCTATCTTTCCCGTGATCCCAACTTTAGTTGTTTACCACAACAACCTAAGCCAATTTGCTGAGACAAATGCTCATCCGGATCACATCCTCAACTCAATGAGGAAAACCTTGCACTGTTCCCAAGATCCCAAAGTCGTTCCATTATTGGCCCTTTTCTATCCACCACCTCGTCTACAAGTTCACACATGAACTGTAATGGAGAGCCATGTCTTCCCGACTTGCTACTCCTCAAGGATAGGCCCACTCCTCGGACCTTCCGATGCCAACACTAGTGGTGATATACTTGAGCACCCATAAAAGTCGGACTAAGGAACAGCTCTGATACCAAATTGTAAGGGACTAAATTTTCCATTTTACTTTAGTCACTTAACCACATGTCTGACCACTTGGAGGAGTCTCATTGACAACCTCCATAAGTCCAACTCAGGACTTGGGGCTTGCTAGCCCCGAGAATGGCATCCATGCCACTCAACCTTAGCACTTGGTCCAAGTGCTCCACGTGTCCGATCCCATGATCGACACCCCAAGGTATCACCGACGTACCGGCCCGTTACGCTAAGGCCATGCCCATTTACCTTGGTCACACTGGTGGTCCAACACCACTTGCATCTCCGTCTTGGCCCTCCAAGACTAGGCAAACCATCCCTGAGTGGTCATCTCAGATCCACTCCTTAGCATCCTTAGGATGCCCACCGACAAGGGGAATAGCCTTCCCCAATATCCCTCTGTCAGTCCCCACTAAGTCCCTTTCTGCCCCTGGCCGTGTTTGCCAACACTGCCACTGGATCGAGACCCACAGGCCTGACCACTAAGTCCTACGGTCCTCTGGGACTTCCTCACCACACGACTGTGTCCTTGGTCACTACCCCAGAGGACTGCTCCTCTTCCTTTCCACAGTCTGGGCCTTTGGGACAACATTTCGGAACACCGTGGCCTTACGCGAGCCACCTGGGTACTCTCCCCACCTATCGCCTTTAGGTGCTCTAGCCATGGGCTTAGAGCGAGGTTCCGTTGAGCCACGCCTGGTATCCAAGTAGGTAGTGCCACCCACACTTGGACTGGGAGCATCGGCCAGTCGATCTCCCGGGGGAACTAGAGCCGGCTCTTGAACACTTCACCAAGCTACCCCGCTTGTCGGTCTGTGTTCACTCTAGTCTTGGACTTCCCAGTGGGCAGCTCATCACCCAACACTGGGTCTGGCCTTCCTAGGCCAAACTGGCCTTTCCTGGCCAAACTGGCTCCACTGCAGTCCTCCCCCCACTATACTTTTGGGGCTCACCAAACCCCCCAGGGTCTGGGAGACGAACGCTTTGGGCTTTCACCCTCTCAGGCTCCGGACTCGGACTCGGACTCGGACTCGGACTCGGACTCGGACTCGGATTCGGGCTCGGACTCGGGCTCGGGCTCGGGCTCGGTCTCGGCCTCGGCCTCGGTCTCGGTCTCGGTCCCGATCTCGGTCTCGGTCTCGGTCTCGGTCCCGGTCTCGGTCCCGGTCTCAGTCTCGACTTCGGACTCCATCTCGGACTCCATCTCGGACTCCATCTCGGGTCCATCTCGGGTCCATCTCGGACTCCATCTCGGACTCCATCTCGGGTCCATCTCGGACTCCATCTCGGACTGCATTTCGGGTCCA
This sequence comes from Selaginella moellendorffii, assembly GCF_000143415.4. Lineage (NCBI taxonomy): Eukaryota > Viridiplantae > Streptophyta > Lycopodiopsida > Selaginellales > Selaginellaceae > Selaginella > Selaginella moellendorffii. The sequence continues at coordinate 388,842 of NW_003314372.1, forward strand.
TCTCGGACTCCATTTCGGGTCCATCTCAGGTCCACCTCGGACTCCACCTCGGACTCCAACTCGGACTCCATCTCGGGTCCATCTCGGACTCCATCTCGGACTCCATTTCGGACTCCAACTAGAGTCCATCTTGGACACTCCCACGTGTCATGTGTTGGTCCTTTTGGGTCCCTTTTTGGAGCCTCACCTTTTGCTCGCTTCGTGCTCGTTCCTCGAGCACTTCGTTGGGAGTTCCACTCCCGCTCTTGACTTTTCAAGTCAGAGCTTTTGGTCCAAACGTGTTACGCTCGTTTGGCTCTCGCTTCGGCCACTACCATGTGGCGCCCTTCCGGCTCCACTTTGGGGCCTAGGGATTTTGTGTCTCACAACTCCACCACCCATAGACGAAGTTCGATGTCCTCATCGAACGGTAAACCCTTTCATAAAGTAACACCCACACGTGTTACCATTTCCATCCTTGGCACCTAGCCAATCTTTATCTATGGTTTGACATCAAAGGCTCACCATGCCTTGTCCATCCTTTAAGGAGCGTAGTCTCTCCAACTTAGAGACTGATTGGACCACATGTAATGGTTCTCTCCTTTTATTGGTTTAGTTTTCGCTAAACCTCTTAGAGACCCTTCTCTAAGTCAATCCCACTACTCCTTCTCGAGTAGTCTCAATTTCCATCGATATAACCTTTGCACTTTGGAACTTTGAATTTTGACTTCTTGGAGTCAATTTCCTAGGTGTCTCCAACACCTTGCCTTGCACCTTTTGTGCAACTCCACTTCCCATCCTAGGTAGTTCTCTACTCGAGGGCACCATCATCCTCTCTTCTATTTCGTGCCACCTTGGGCACTAAGTTCCAGTTATCATACTTTGTGCTAGGGTTGTCCATCGCCCTATCATTTGGCTACCTTACCGCTCCCTCCCTTGGAGCTTCCACTTTCGCCAAATCGGAGCAATTCGGAATCCCTCCTTGGAAACACACTTCCTTTCCCGCAACTTGTTAGCATCCAACACATTAGTGTTCCTCGCCTAACTTTGTCACTTGGATTCCTTCCAAGGGATTCCACGGCCCTATCTTGGCCACTCATCTTTTGCTCCTATCCGTTGATTGTTGCACCAAGCAACATCAAATCTCTACCTCCCTCCTTGAGGTATTGTTTCGGTTCCATAGTAAAGACTCTTCTTTGCACAGCCCGGAGGATGTTCACCCCTAGTACGTCTCTTTAGCATCTTCTGCTATGGGCTCTATCCACGGCCCAACTTTTTGACCCTCCCATGGGTCTTTTATAGAGACTACTTTCCTCGGACTCACTATGCCATCGCACGGACATAGTTTATTTCCCTTAGGTGCTCTTCCCACTTGGTTATCACGACCAAGCCACACCACCTTAAACAGTTCAATTTCAACATTTTGAACCAGGAACTTCATTCCTTAGCCAACCAAGGACCTTGTCCTTTTCTGGCCATAAGATCACCTAGTGATCTCACCTTGGCACCTTAATAGAGTTGCCAAGAGGTACTTGGTTTTCTAGACCTCCAAGTTGTTGACTATAACCCCGGGGGCATCCCCCACACTTGGCGGTGCACCCAAGCTAGCCCTTACGGCCAAGGGTTCATAGCAACTGAGATTAGGTGTCCCCATCTCACTCACCACGACCTTGGTGCCACTTGCACCAAAGTGTTGAAGATAGATATGCTGAGCTTTCACACTAAGCAATCTAACCGTGCATCACGACTCCGAGGCATCCCTCGCTTGGCGGTGTGCCCAAACCAGTCTCCCCACTGAGAGTCCATGACCACCGAAATATGAGTGTCCTCATATTCCAAACCATCACCACGCCCTAGTGATTTGGGACTCGAACCCAAGCACTAGAGGGTCGGGACTCGAACCCAACCTCCGTATATGCATCTACGGACGGCATCACACTAGATGCCTGGCGTGACTCCCCACGCCGGTGCACCAACCTATTTTTAAAGCGCGCTACAGATCACAGCTTAGGAACCTAGTTCCTCCACACTGCCAAGTCCTCTCACTTGACATGTCTGTGATCATGCATGGACTCCTCCATGCTCGGCCCCATGGCCCACCCTTTTTGAAGTTATCACCTTCAACTAGGGTCTTTGTTCCCCCGACGTGCCAATCTCACTTGGCAAGTCCTCCGACCATTGTAACATGGTTCCTGCATAAGCGTGAAAGTCCTTGACCATCGACTTTCGTTCAAAGCCCTCTCTTTGAACACTCGGGAACTACTTCCCTAACCTTGATAACCTTGCCTCATGGCAAGCTTCAAGACCACGCTTCTGCTGCGCCACTCTGATTTCGCGCGTTCCATGAACCATTTACACTTAGCCTTTCTAGGTACTACGCTACCTAGAATCGTCTTTGGGAACCTTGAAGGAACTCTGTCCCTCAGCTTGCTAAGGCCTCCCCTTTCGCAAGCTTTATAATTGCCATATAGTCTAACATGGACAATTCCATATTTTAGACTCTCCATGGCATCACGGTTGCTAGCAACAACATCCTCGAGCACCCTCTTGATTCTCCACTCCCAACTTTCATAACCACTGTCGGATATGCCCTTTGATTTCTATGGTTCAATTCCATCCCAATACTACTTGCTTTTGGCTTCACACCTTTCCTTCGGTCATTCTCCTCCAGACCAGGAGGATAGCTTTGCACTTTCTGTCATGCTTTAGCAAGTATTCTTAGGGATGGACCTACCCAATAGCCTAGGGAGTGGTTCCTCAATCCGGGTATGCTCACCTTATAATCCCACACACTGGGATTACATTGTTGCTTATGGGCCTTTACATGCCCATCACTAGCCTTGCCAAAATTCCATTTTTGGCTTTGTCCAATTCGGGTAGACAGTCCTCTCCTGTCTCCGCAACCTTGGACATTTGGATAGCACCTGCTATCCATCATTCGCTAGGGACTTAGTCCCTTGGGCTTTATCCATTGCCCTCGCGACATCAAACACCACCTTCTGGTGTTCTAGAGTGTCCGGGTGTCCCAATGATGGCTTTCTTGACAATGAGTATTTCCTTTTATGACATTGACTTACTATATCGCAACACAAGCAACTTATCCCCCGTAAGGGTATATCCAACTTCCTTATGCTATTAAGAAGTCTTGGGTAGCTACCTTCTACCCGTTTAACCAGTTATTTTGCACCTCTTGCTTAGTTGCCTCATAGTTGTCAAGTCCTACAACTCATTGCTTGGTGCTTTCACACCTCCATCATTATCTGGGTCACCACACTCCAACTGCATGCTCTGCAGCTTAGGCTATGCTATTCCCATTTCCATTGGGATTCCTTTGGCAAGGGGTTCTTATGAACCCACCAACATAGCCTCAAGGTATCACACCTTGGCACATTTGGTGTCTCCACACCATCGGCTCCACGAGCCTACCTCTATGACATTTCCCTTCGTGTCTAAGTCTTTGCCAAGACCAACACCGCTCTTTCTCATGCCAACCATCCGTTAGCACTGCACCATAGAGGTCATACACAACTTTATGTCAGAGTTGTTTTCTTCTGGGAACACCTTTCCCATAACTTTAGCATGGCCTATTTTGCCATTGATGAGATACCCTCTATTCTCATCCTTGGATCCTATGATCCCCCCCCATCCTTTGTGGGGTACAACACACCTCAGTCCAAATGCTTCCATCAGTCCTTTTAGGACCATCCGTTGACTCTACTTGAGTCATCCAGCAATTTTGGACTTGGTTTATCCACAGACTTGTAAGGTCCTACTTGTGAGGCACTAGCTCACTGGAATACACTTCTTGCATTCCTGTCCTACTCAAAAGGACTATTTTCACAAGTGTTACTCCGACACTTGATTTTGTTCTCTGGGGGCAACCTTTGCCCCTTAGGACTACTTGTCCATGTGATGAGAATACCAACTCATCCACTCAATACACCCCCAACTCCTTGGGTTGTTCCAGCATTTATTAGAGGTAGCCCCGGCTACCATTTCAAGGACTTGAGTCCTCTTCCGTATTTGACCTTCCACGGTCATTACCTTTGGTCTCACATTCATGAGCACCAACCTCAACTATATGAGGAAAACCTTGCACTGTTCCCAAGATCCCAAAGTCGTTCCATTATTGGCACTTTTCTATCCACCACCTCGTCTACAAGTTCACACATGAACTGTAATGGAGAGCCATGTCTTCCCGACTTGCTACTCCTCAAGGATAGACCCACTCCTTGGACCTTCCGATGCCAACACTAGTGGTGATATACTTGAGCACCAATAAAAGTCGGACTAAGGAACAGCTCCGATACCAAATTGTAAGCGACTAAATTTTTCCATTCTACTTTAGTCACTTAACCACACCTCCGACCACTTGGAGGAGTCTCATTCACAACCTCCATAAGTCCAATCCAGGACTTGGGACTTGCTAGCCCCGAGAATGGCATCCATGCCACTCAACATTTGCACTTGGTCCAAGTGCTCCACGTGTCCGATCCCATGACCGACACTCAAAGGTACCACCGACATAGCAGCCCTTTACGCTAAGGCCATGCCCAATCACCTTTGCCACACTGGTAGTCCAATACCACTTGCATCACAGTCTTGGCTCCCCAAGACTAGGCAAACCATCCGTGAGTGGTCATCTCAGATCCACTCCTTAGCATCCTTAGGATGCCCACCGACAAGGGGAATAGCCTTCCCCAATATCCCTCTGTCAGTCCCCACTAAGTCCCTTTCTGCCCCTGGCCGTGTTTGCCAACACTGCCACTGGACCGAGACCCACAGGCCCGACCACTAAGTCCCACGGTCCTCTGGGACTTCCTCACCACACGACTGTGTCCTTGGTCACACCCCAGAGGACTGCTCCTCTTCCTTTCCACAGTCTGGGCCTTTGGGACAACATTTCGGAACACCGTGGCCTTACGCGAGCCACCTAGGTACTCTCCTCGCCTTCTGCCCTTGGGTGCTCTAGCCATGGGCTTAGAGCGGGTTCCATTGAGCCACACCAGGTATCCAAGTAGGTAGTGCCACCCACACTTGGACTGGGAGCATCGGCCAGTCGATCTCCCGGGGGAACTAGAGCCGGCTCTTGAACACTTCACCAAGCTACCCCGCTTGTCGGTCCGTGTTCACTCTAGTCTTGGACTTCCCAGTGGGCAGCTCATCACCCAACACTGGGTCCGGCCTTCCTGGGCCAAACTGGCCTTTCCTGGCCAAACTGGCTCCACTGCAGTCCTCCCCCTTACTATACTTTTGGAGCTCACCAAACCCCCCAGGGTCTGGGAGACGAACGCTTTGGGCTTTCACCCTCTCAGGCTCCGGACTCGGACTCGGACTCGGACTCGGACTCGGACTCGGACTCGGACTCGGATTCGGACTCGGACTCGGGCTCGGGCTCGGTCTCGGCCTCGGCCTCGGTCTCGGTCCCGATCTCGGTCTCGGTCTCCGTCTCGGTCCCGGTCTCGGTCCCGGTCTCGGTCTCGACTTCGGACTCCATCTCGGACTCCATCTCGGACTCCATTTCAGGTCCATCTCGGGTCCACCTCGGACTCCATCTCGGACTCCATCTCGGACTCCATCTCGGGTCCATCTCGGACTCCACTTCGGACTCCAACTCGGGTCCATCTCGGGTCCACCTCGGACTCCATCTCGGACTCCATCTCGGACTCCACTTCGGACTCCAACTCGGGTCCATCTCGGGTCCACCTCGGACTCCACTTCGGACTCCAACTCGGGTCCATCTCGGACTCCACTTCGGACTCCAACTCGAGTCCATCTCGGACTCCACTTCGGACTCCAACTCGAGTCCATCTCGGACTCCACTTCGGACTCCAACTCGAGTCCATCTCGGACTCCACTTCGGACTCCAACTCGAGTCCATCTCGGACTCCACTTCGGACTCCAACTCGAGTCCATTTCGGACACTCCCACGTGTCATGTGTTGGTCCTTTTGGGTCCCTTTTTGGAGCCTCGCCTTTTGCTCGCTTCGTGCTCGTTCCTCGAGCACTTCGTTGGGAGTTCCACTCCCGCTCTTGACTTTTCAAGTCGGAGCTTCTGGTCCAAACGTGTTACGCTCGTTTGGCTCTCGCTTCGGCCACTACCATGTGGCGCCCTTCCGGCTCCACTTTGGGGCCTAGGGATTTTGTGTCTCACACCAAATAGGTAAAGGGAAGATGGTATGGACAGCAAAATCCGAGGTAGCATTTAAAGGGAAGTTGAGGAAGACTCCCGTGTTGGCATTACCAGACTTTGGTAAGGACTTTGAGGTAGAAATAAATGCTTCAGAATTTGTGTTGGGCGCAGTTTTGAAGCAAAATAACCATAGAGTGTCGTTCTTCTCGAAGAAGTTACACAAAGCTTAGTGAAAGTGGCTTGCGCACGGGAAGGAATTATTTACAGTGGTCAAAGTGCTTAAGGAGTGGCAACACTACCTTAGGAGGCACTTAAAAGTTTACAAGGATAATGTGGCAACAAAACACTTCTTGTCACAGCCCGATCTAAGAGGAAAGCAAGATTAGTGAGCCAATGCTTTGGCCGAGTTTGATTACAAAATTCTGTATCAACCTAGGAAAAACAACATCATAGCAGATGCTCTTAGTCAAAAGGCAAGCTTGAAGTTGGTGATATCTAGTGCAACAACAACCTTTTGGGATGATGTGTAGATAATATATGAGAATGATGGTCTAGCACAAGAAGTGTTGCTAAGAAATCAAGAGGCGTGGGATGGTCACCAAAGAGGTGAGTTGCCAACAGAAGAGAAAATAGGTTATACAGAACGCAATGGACTCATTTATTATAAATAAACAAGGGTGTATGTTCTAGAAGGGGAACTAAGGAAGGTAGCCTTAGAAGAGTGTCATGATAGACCTCTTGTGGGACACAGCAAAGTGCCCAAGACAATAGGTTTACTCAAGAGGAAGTAGGACGTCCAAGACTATATAAAGACATGTCCAACATGTTAGCAGGTCAAAGCCATGACTAAGGCTAGTGGAGGCTTGTTAAAGCATTCCATTCCATTCACTCGTGGAAATGTCTTATGATGGACTTTATCACAGAACTCGCCTGAAGTGAGGGTTTGATGCAATATTCGTGGTGGTGAACCAGTTTTTGAAGATGGCACATTTCATACCCACCACAACAGAAGTGGATACAGAAGGTGTGGCAAAGCTATTTTTCAAACAAGTGGTTTGAGTGCGAAGAAGGCCAAAAAAGATTATCTCAGATCAAGATAAAGTTTTCACCAATAGGTTCTGGAAAACTCTCCTAGAATAGTATTGCACCAAGTTGAAATTTAGCATAGCTTATCACCTGCAGACAAGTGTTGGGTATTAAATCAAGTTTAATGGCAATAACACTTCTTGACAAATGGATAAACAGAAAGGGTGAATAGGCAGCTAGAATCTAGTGAGGGATTCCTTGGAACGAGCTCAACAAAGGCAAACCAAGTATATGAATCAGAAGTGCTGAGATGTAGAGTTTCAACTTGGGGAGAAGGTGTGGCTGAACACTAAGAACTTAAAGCTACCAAGTGGGATCAGTCAGAAGTTGACCCAAAGGTAAAAATGCATGTATTCGTGGAAATGAACTATTCTTGAGTTCCTTAAGTAAGTTGGTGGAGCTTTATGAGATTGAGGCACGAATCAGTAAAATGGTTTACTGCCTCTAACTTCCTCGAGAGATGGGGAAGATGCACCCAATCTTCCATGTGAACTTACTCAAGCCGTATTTTGAGGATTCGCTTCGCAAAATCCAAGCAAGACCTTTACCTGAGGTTATCCAAGGGGAAGAGAAATATGAAGTTGAGGCCATCCTCAATATGCACAGGAGCAAGTGATAAGGAGGTGAATTAAGGGAGTTCCATGTGAAGTGGAAAGGATTTCCACACTATAAAGCAACATGGGAATCGGAGGAGAAACTAGCAAATGCACGGGACCTAGTGAAGGAATTTTTGTAAGGTAGAACTCTATGTACTTATGCAAAGTTCAATTAAAGCATTAATTTGTGAAGTTGAGCAATGACATATGTTGGGACCCGAAGGTGTGCCAAAGGTAAGCTAATTAACATGGGTTAGCTAGGTCGACCAAGCGTAGGGAACTACGCCTGACTCTCTGCAGGGATGTCGAATCCGTCGACATATTCTATAGAGGTTGTGTTTGAGTCCTAACCCCCTAGTAAAGCAAGGTTGGGTTCAAGTCCCAACTCCATATTAGGGCATGATGAGGTAAGGTGTATAGGGACACCTATATTCCATTGTCATGGGGTTTTGGCCGGGGAGGCTAACTTAGGCACACCACTAAGTGAGGGGATGGCCCCGGAGACATGAGCAACAAGTTGTAGGATTAAAAAGAGACATTTGATGTGGGCATCGAACTATTTCTATGGGTGGTGGAGTTGTAAGGAACCAACTCCTCGAGGTGTCGTAGGCTAAAGGATCCCTGCAAGCATGACTGAAATGATAAAGAGTTCACGGGATGGGACCGATTCTAAGATCAAGTCCAAGGTTGACTCTAAGACTGAGTTTGAGATAGAGTCCGGGATTGAGTCTGAGGTTGAGTCCGAGGCTGACTCCGAGACCAAGTTCGAGACTGAGTTCGAGACAAATTCCGAGATCCGAAATCAGATTTCGAGGTCGAGTCCGAGATCAGGTCTAAGTGTAAGCCACAAATTTTTCCTTTCCAATTTGCTAGCTTACCTCGTCTATCCAACCAACACCACCTTAGCCATTGTTAAGTTCCCTCGCCAAGGATCCTACCTATTGTACTAGCTCCTACTTAGTCCTACTTGGTTTCAACTGCTCATTACATAGTATCGAACTGTTAGCCATGCATCCACAGATTCCCAAATCTCTCCCAATCCCCCCTCCCCAGGTTAGATTGGACTAAAGGTTCGTCTACACTCCCCGTAGGCACAAGCAGCCAAGCACACCAAGCCTCTAGTTTTCTAATATCCCTTGGTACAATAAGGCTTGATCATGGGACCCTCTAAATCCCAAGCCTTGGTGCAACACTTGCTTCGGGATGCTAGAGGAAACACTGTGGCCTAATGGCCCGGTATGGGTACTTCTACCCCCCCCACTTCCATCCCGAAGGGAAGGCCCAAGCCCCTAAGAAGGGCAAGGATCAATGAGCTGCAAAGTACTCAAGTGGGGCACCACTCTACATGAGTCGGGAGCACTACAGTTGATTTCCATTTTGGAAGTGGGAGCTGCTCTTGAGCACTTCCTTGGGTGGCCCCTCTGGCACCATCTGAGTTCATGTTCACTCTCACTCAAGGCCCCTCGGTCCCAATCTCAACCTCAAGTCTGTTTGGAAGCATCACTGGAGAGTTCTTTCAAGACTGGTTCCTAGACCTTTAGAACCCCCTACAGCAGCCCCCCCCCCCCCCCCCCC
>NW_003314372.1:402052-403966 GCF_000143415.4 Selaginella moellendorffii
AGAAAGAAGGAGAAGGAAGGTAAGGGAGGAAAGAGAAGAGAGTGCAGGAAAGAGGCAATAGAGCGATGAAATATGAGCCAAGAAAGAGGGAGGTTATCATAGAAGTAAAAGGAGCGGACGATAGACGAGGTGAGGACGATAACACAGATATGGAGAGATGGGGAGGGAAACACCGAACAAGTAGGGCAGGGGGTGCAAGGTAGCCCCCCCCCCGCCTGGGAGACACATTCTTTGGGCTTTCACCCCTCGACCTATATTAGTCCTGTGAGACACAAAATCCCTAGGCCCCAAAGTGGAGCCGGAAAGGCGCCACATGGTAGTGGCCGAAGCGAGAGCCAAACAAGCGTAACACGTTTGGACTAAAAGCTCCGACTTGAAAAGTCAAGAGCGGGAGTGGAACTCCCAACGAAGTGCTTGAGGAACGAGCACGAAGCGAGCAAAAGGCAAGGCTCCAAAAAGGGACCCAAAAGGACCAACACATGACACGTGGGAGTGTCCGAGATGGACTCGAGATGGAGTCCGAAGTGGAGTCCGAGACGGACCCGAGTTGGAGTCCGAAGTGGAGTCCGAGATGGACCCCAGAAGGAGTCCGAGATGGAGTCCGAGATGGAGTCCGAGGTGGACCCGAGATGGACCTGAGTTGGAGTCCGAAGTGGAGTCCGAGATGGACCCGAGATGGAGTCCGAGATGGAGTCCGAGATGGACCCGAGATGGACCCGAAATGGAGTCCGAGATGGAGTCCGAGATGGACCCGAGATGGAGTCCGAGATGGACCCGAGATGGAGTCCGAGATGGAGTCCGAGGTGGACCTGAGATGGACCCGAAATGGAGTCCGAGATGGAGTCCGAGATGGACCCGAGATGGAGTCCGAGATGGAGTCCGAGATGGACCCGAGATGGACCCGAGATGGAGTCCGAGATGGAGTCCGAGATGGAGTCCGAAGTCGACACCGATGTAAGGAACCGACTCCCCGAGATGTCGTAGGCTAAAGGATCCCCAAAAGCTTGACCGAAATGACAAAGAGTTCATCGGATGGGACCAAGTCGAGGATCGAGTCCAAGACCGACTCTAGGACCGAGTTCGAGATAGAGTCCGGAATCGAGTCCGAGACCGACTCGGGGACCGAGTTCGAGTCCGAGTTCGAGACCGAGTTCGAGACGGAGTCCGGATCCGAAATCGGGTCCGAGACCGAGTCCGAGGTCGAGTCCGAGGTCAGGTCCGAGGTCGGGTCCGAGATCGAGTCCGTGATCGAGTCCGAACCCGAATCCGAAGTCAGATCCGAAATCGGGTCCGAGATCGAGCCAGAGACTAAGTCCAAATACTAATACGGGTCAAGGGGTGAAAGCCCAAAGCGTGCGTCTCCCAGGGGGGGGGGGGCTGCAGGGGGTTCCAAAAGTATAGTAGGGATAGTGAGGTCCAGGAACCAGTTTAGAAGGGACTCTCCAGTTGGGCTTCCAAACCGACTTGAGGTTGGGACTGGGACCGAGGGGCCTTGGGTGGGAGTGAGCATGGACTTGGCTGGAGCCGGAGGGGCCATCCAAGGAAGTGCTCAAGAGCAGCTCCCACTCCCGAAAGGGAAACCGATTGCGGTGCTCCCGGCTCAGGTGGAGTGGTGCCCCACTTGAGTACCTTGTGGCTCATTGGTCCTCGCCCTTCCGGGGGCTTGGGCCTTTCCTTCGGGATGGAAGTGGGGGGGTAGAGGTACCCATACCGGGCCGTTAGGCCACGGTGTTTCGCCCCGACGTCCCGAAGCAAGTGCTGCACCCAAGGCTTGGGATTTAGAGGGTCCCATGATCAAGCCTTGTGGTACCTTGGGGTGTTAGGAATCTGGAGGCTTGGTGTGCTTGGCTGCTTGTGCCTGCGGGGAGTGTAGCCGAACCTTAAGTCCAGTCTAACCCGGGGAGGGGGATTGGG
>NW_003314372.1:404195-407975 GCF_000143415.4 Selaginella moellendorffii
AGGCGGATTGCTGGGAGATGGCAAGGGCAGGACGTAAGCGAACCCAGGCGGAGACGGAACCTCCTCCAGAGCTGGAGCCTCCGGTCAAACAGGAGGCGATGGATGAGGAATCCTTGCATGAGGAGGACTCCAGTGAGGCAACTTCCAAACAGGAGTCTGGTGGTGAGGTTCGGTCGTCCAAGGCTCGATTGGATGTTCTAGAAGGACAATTGGCACAGACCAATGCCCTGCTAGAGACTCTCGTACGCAAGCTAAAGCGTGACGAGAAGCGGAAGAAAAAGCGAAAGACTGCGGATGCTGGCAGCGCAGAAGGTGCGGACCCTTCGGCAGGGACTGAGGCAAAACCAGACAAGGTCGAACAGACCGAAGTGGAATCAGTCCCTCAGGCAGTTCCCAAGTACAAACCGAAGCCCCCACCGGTCTTCAAGGGAGTGAATGACTATAAGGTGGTGGAGGATTGGTTTTACGATATGGAGGACTACTTCCGAGCGTTGCGATTACCGAGCTCGGAGAAGGTCCCATGTGCAAAACCATACTTGGCAGATAATGCCAAGTCTTGGTGGAGAACAACGGAGGCCAACGAAGGACCGGTGGCCACTTGGGAAATGATGAAGGCGAGGATCCGCGCGACATACGTTCCTCCGAATGCCACTCTGCATCTGAGAGATGAGCTGAGTAGGCTGAAGCAGACTGGAACCATCCAGGAATATGTGAATGGGTTCATGGCAAAGAGGATACTTGTCACGGACATGGGGGATATGGATGCGTTCCATGCCTTTATATCAGGTTTGCAAACCTGGGCTCGCGGTGAAGTGATGCGCTGGAACCCGACCAACTACAAGGAAGCGTTGGATGCGGCCATCAAGGTGCATTTCAACGATAACCTGCGAAAGGGGAACACGACGGGGTCGGGATCCACGTTTCACAAAGGGGCCAAACCGAGGGGAACATATAGCAGGGGGAAATTCAAGAAGAGTTTCTCTAAGAATGAGTCCTCGGGATTCCGGAAAGGCAAATCCGGTGGCCAGCGAGCAAGTACGTGGGGGAGTCAAGCGAAAAGAGACAAACCCACGGATAAGAAGGTCAAGTCATATAGCAGCGTGGGAAACAACGTATGCTACAACTGCGGTGAAGCGGGACACTTTTCGAGGGAATGTCCCTACCCGAAGAAGGCCAGAGCCAATATGGCCATCAAGTCGGGTGAAGTCCAAAATGAGGTATGTGATCCAGTCCCTAACTCAAAGTTACTCATTACACGAGCAACTTTGGTAGAGAGTCGTTCGCGACGTCTACTAGCCCTCCGAGGGAAGCTCGGAGGTAGCTTTGTTAAGATCCTTATTGACACGGGTGCTTCGGATAATTTTGTGGCTGCAGACATAGTCCGGCAAGCCGGACTAACGGTGCAGCGGCTAGGCGAACCAAGGACTATAGAGTTTGTTCAAGGTAGCCAAAGCACCGATGAGGTACTTCGACAAGCGAGAGTCGAAGTGGGGACTTGGAAGGTGGACATGGATTTCACCGTGTTGGACATGGCGGGATTTGACGTGATCTTCGGAATAGACTGGTTCAATCGATTCGTGGTAGCCCTGCATGGTCAAGGTAGAAACCTTGTGGTACTGGCGAATGCCCAAGGAAGAAGATCTAGGGTGGAAGCCCAGGATCTAAAGGTAGGGCAAAGCAAGGCCAAAGAATCCTGCTTAAACCTGGTGTCCACGAGAGGACAACTCACTAAAGGACTAAGGCAGCCTTTTTGTGCTTACTCTCGGTGAAGAGTGACAAAAAGACAAGAACGGAAGAAGTGCCTTTAGTGATCCAGCGAGTGTTGGACCAATTCCAGGATACCATGCCGGAGGAGCTACCGGCGGGGTTGCCCCCCGCACGACCGATAGAACATAAGATTGAGCTGGTCGAGGGCGCTGAGGCAGTGGTTCGTCCACCCTATCGTTTGAACGAAAAGGAACTCAAGGAGCTCAAGTGCCAACTAGAGGAGTTGGTGGACAAAGGGTATGTTAGGTTGAGCAAGTCGCTATATGGGGCGCCGGTATTATTTGTGAAAAAGAAAGATGGATCTATGCGCATGTGCATAGATTACCGGTTGCTCAACAAGTATACCAAGAAGAACAAGTACCCTTTGCCAAGGATTGAGGACCTGTTCGATAGGTTGGGAAAGGCAAAATACTTCTCGAGGATTGACCTAAGGTCAGGATACTACCAGATCAGGGTAGCTGAGGAAGATGTCGAGAAGACAACCTGTCGAACAAGGTATGGGAGCTTTGAGTTTCTAGTGATGCCCTTTGGGCTCTGCAATGCGCCGGCAACGTTTTCGGCGTTGATGAACCACATCTTTGTACCCTATCTGGATCACTTCGTGGTCGTCTATATTGACGACATCCTGATCTATAGCGAGACGCTAGAGGAGCATGCCGAACACTTGGCGAAGGTGTTTGAGAAACTAAGGGAACACAAACTGTATGCTAAAGAGAGCAAATGTGACTTTGCTCAACAAGAGGTAAAGTTTCTCGGGCATGTGGTGGGCCAGGACGGGCTCAAGGTGGACCCGGAGAAGGTCCAAGCGATCCAGGAATGGGAGCGACCATCGAATGTACATGAGTTGAGGGCGTTCCTGGGGCTATGCAACTACTATCGAAAGTTTATCAGACACTATTCGAGAGTAGCCCTGCCCTTAACGGACCAAACAGGAAAAGGGAAGATGGTATGGACAGCAGAATGCGAGGCGGCATTCGTCCACCTCAAAGGGAAGTTGAGGAAGGCTCCCGTATTGGCATTACCAGACTTTGGTAAGGACTTTGAGGTAGAAACGGATGCTTCGGACTTTGCGTTGGGCGCAGTTTTGAAGCAGGACAACCATCCGGTAGCGTTCTTCTCGAAGAAGCTGGACAAGGCTCAACGGAAGTGGCCTGCCCACGAGAAGGAATTGTTTGCGGTGGTCAAGGCACTCAAGGAGTGGCGACACTACCTTGGGAGACACTTCAAGGTTTACACGGACAATGTGGCAACGAAACACTTCTTGTCACAGCCCGACCTAAGAGGGAAACAAGGTCGGTGGGCCAATGCCTTGGCTGAGTTTGATTGCGAGATTCTGTACAAGCCTGGGAAGAGCAACATCGTGGCAGATGCGCTAAGTCGAAAAGCGAGCTTGAGGTTGGCAATATCCAGCGCAACAGCAACCTTCTGGGACGATGTGCGGACAGCATATGAGAACGATGGTCTAGCACAAGAAGTGTTGCTGAGGAATCTAGAGGCGCGGGAAGCTCACCAGAGAGGTGAGCTGCCAACGGAAGAGAAAACGGGCTATGCGGAACGCAACGGACTCATCTATTACAAGCAAACGAGGGTGTATGTTCCAGAAGGGGAACTAAGGAAGGTGGCCTTAGAAGAGTGTCATGACGGACCTCTTGCGGGACACGGCGGAGTGCCCAAGACAATGGGCTTACTCAAAAGGAAGTACCATTGGCCAGATATGGCTAAGGACGTCCAAGACTATGTAAAGACATGCCCAACATGTCAGCAGGTAAAAGCCGTGACTAAGGCTAGTGGGGGCTTGTTGCAAAGCATCCCCATTCCAGATCGCCCGTGGAAATGTCTTACGATGGACTTCATCACGGGACTCCCCCCAAGCGAGGGGTTTGATGCGATATTCGTGGTGGTGGACCGATTTTCGAAAATGGCACATTTCATACCCACCACAACGGACGTGGATGCGGAAGGTGTGGCGAAGCTGTTCTTCGAACAAGTGGTTCGAGTGCGGGTAAGGCCGGA
>NW_003314372.1:408411-409925 GCF_000143415.4 Selaginella moellendorffii
ACGGGCTCAACAAAGGCAAACCAAATACGCGAACCAGAAGCGTCGGGAGGTAGAGTTCCAAGCTGGGGAGAAGGTGTGGCTGAACACCAAGAACCTCAGACTACCAAGTGGGATCAGCCGAAAGTTGACCCAAAGGTAAAGATGCATGTATTCCCGTAAATGAATTGATCTTGAGTTCCTTAAGCAGGTTCGCGGGGCCTTACGAGATTGAGGCACGAATCGGTAAAGTGGCTTACCGACTCCGACTTCCTCGAGAGATGGGGAAGATGCACCCAGTGTTCCACGTGAACTTACTCAAGCCGTACTTTGAGGATCCGCTTCGCAAGGACCAAGTGAGACCTTTACCTGAGGTTATCCAAGGGGAAGAGGAATACGAAGTCGAGGCCATCCTCAATGCGCGCAAGAGCAAGCGACAAGGACGCGAGGTGAGAGAGTTCCATGTGAAGTGGAAAGGATTTCCACACTGCGAAGCAACATGGGAACCGGAGGAGAACCTAGCGAACGCCCGAGATCTAGTGGAGGAATTTCTGCAAGGCAGAACTCTATGTACTTATGCAAAATTCAATTAAAAATATAAGTTTGCAAAGTTGAGCTAATGGCATATGTTGGGACCCAAAGGCGCGCCAAAGGTAAGCTAATTAGCATGGGTTGGATAGGTCGACCAGGCGTAGGGCACTACGCCCGACTCCCCGCGGGGATGTCGAATCCGTAGACGTATTCTACGGAGGTTGGGTTCGAGTCCCAACCCCCTAGTAAAGCAAGGCTGGGTTCAAGTCCCGACCCTATACTAGGGCGTGGTGAAGTGAGGAATATAGGGACACCTATATTCCGTTGTCATGGGCTCTTGGCCGGGGAGGCTAACTTAGGCACACCGCTAAGTGGGGGGATGCCCCCGGAGACATGGACGACAAGTCGTAGGATAAAACGAGACATTCGATGTGGGCATCGAACTTCTTCTATGGGTGGTGGAGTTGTAAGGAACCGACTCCCCGAGATGTCGTAGGCTAAAGGATCCCCAAAAGCTTGACCAAAATGACAAAGAGTTCATCGGATGGGACCAAGTCGAGGATCGAGTCCAAGACCGACTCTAGGACCGAGTTCGAGATAGAGTCCGGAATCGAGTCCGAGACCGACTCGGGGACCGAGTTCGAGTCCGAGTTCGAGACCGAGTTCGAGACGGAGTCCGGATCCGAAATCGGGTCCGAGACCGAGTCCGAGGTCGAGTCCGAGGTCGGGTCCGAGGTCGGGTCCGAGATCGAGTCCGTGATCGAGTCCGAACCCGAATCCGAAGTCGGATCCGAAATCGGGTCCGAGATCGAGCCAGAGACTAAGTCCAAATACTAATACGGGTCAAGGGGTGAAAGCCCAAAGCGTGCGTCTCCCAGGGGGGGGGGGCTGCAGGGGGTTCCAAAAGTATAGTAGGGATAGTGAGGTCCAGGAACCAGTTTAGAAGGGACTCTCCAGTTGGGCTTCCAAACCGACTTGAGGTTGGGACTGGGACCGAGGGGCCTTGG
>NW_003314372.1:410025-411199 GCF_000143415.4 Selaginella moellendorffii
CGGGACAACTCATCATATGAGGGATGAGATAGAGAGTATCTTATCGATGGCAAAATGTGCCATGCTAAAGTTATGGGAAAGGTGTTTCCAGAAGAAAACAACTTTGACACAAAGTTGTGTGTGACCTCTATGGTGTAGTGCTAACGGATGGTTGGCATGAGAAAGAGCGGTGTTGGTCTTGGCAAAGACTTAAACACGAAGGGGAAGTGTCATAGAGGTAGGCTCGTGGAGTTGATGGTGTGAAGACACCAAATGTGCCAAGATGTGATACCTTGAGGCTATGTTGGTGGGTTCATGAGAACCCCTTGCCAAAGGAATCCCAATGGAAATGGGAATGGCATAGCCTAAGCGGCAGAGCATATAGTTGGAGTGCGGTGACCCAGATAATGATGGAGGTGTGCAAGCACCAAGCAATGAGTTGTAGGACTTGACAATTATGAGGAAACTAAGCAAGAGGTGCAAAATAACTGGTTAAACGGGTAGAAGGTAGCTACCCAAGACTTCTAGCATAGGGAAGTCGGATATACCCTTACGGGGGATAAGTTACTTGTGTTGCGATATAGTAGGTCAATGTCATAAAAGGAAATACTCATTGTCAAGAAAGCCATCATTGGGACACCCGAACACTCTAGAACACCAGAAGGTGGTGTTTGATGTCGCGAGGGTAATGGATAAAGCCCAAGGGACTAAGTCCCTAGCGAATGATGGATAGAAGGTGCTATCCAAATGTCCAAGGTTGCGGAGACAGGAGAGGACTGTCTACCCGAGTTGGACAAAGCCAAAAATGGAATTTTGGCAAGGCTAGTGATGGGCATGTAAAGGCCCATAAGCAACAATGTAATCCCAGTGTGTTGGATTATAAGGTGAGCATACCCGGATTGAGGAACCACTCCCTAGGTTATTGGGTAGGTTCATCCCTAAGAATACTTGCTAAGGCATGATAGAAAGTGCAAAGCTATCCTCCTGGTCTGGAGGAGAATGACCAAAGGAAAGGTGTGAAGCCAAAAAGCAAGAAGTAAAGGGATAGAACCGAACCATAGGAATCAAAGGGCATAACCAAGGTTGGTTATGCCAGCTGGGACTGGAGAATCAAGAGGGTGCTCGAGGATGTTGTTGCTAACAACCGTGATGCCATAGAGAGTATAAAATACTAATGTCCATGTTAGACTATATG
>NW_003314372.1:411333-417359 GCF_000143415.4 Selaginella moellendorffii
TTAGAGTGGCGCAGCAGAAGCGTGGTCTTGAAGCTTGCCATGAGGCAAGGTTATCAAGGTTAGGGAAGTAGTTCCCGAGTGTTCAAAGAGAGGGCTTTGAACAAAAGTTGATGGTCAAGGACTTTCACGCTTATGCAGGAACCATGTTACAATGGTCGGAGAACTTGCCAAGTGAGATTGGCACGTCGGGGGAACAAAGACCCTAGTTGAAGGTGATAACTTCAAAAAGGGTGGGCCATGGGGCCGAGCATGGAGGAGTCCATGCATGATCACAGACATGTCAAGTGAGAGGACTTGGCAGTGTGGAGGAACTAGGTTCCTAAGCTGTGATCTGTAGCGCGCTTTAAAAATAGGTTGGTGCACCGGTGTGGGGAGTCACACCAGGCATCTAGTGTGATGCCGTCCGTAGATGCATATACGGAGGTTGGGTTCGAGTCCCGACCCTCTACTGCTTGGGTTCGAGTCCCAAATCACTAGGGCGTGGTGATGGTTTGGAATATGAGGACACTCATATTTCGGTGGTCATGGACTCTCAGTGGGGAGACTGGTTTGGGCACACCGCCAAGCGAGGGATGCCTCGGAGTCGTGATGCACGGTTAGATTGCTTAGTGTGAAAGCTCAGCATATCTAACTTGAACACTTTGGTGCAAGTGGCACCAAGGTCGTGGTGAGTGAGATGGGGACACCTAATCTCAGTTGCTATGAACCCTTGGCCGTAAGGGCTAGCTTGGGTGCACCGCCAAGTGTGGGGGATGCCCCCGGGGTTATAGTCAACAACTTGGAGGTCTAGAAAACCAAGTACCTCTTGGCAACTCTGTTAAGGTGCCAAGGTGAGATCACTAGGTGATCTTATGGCCAGATAAGGACAAGGTCCTTGGTTGGCTAAGGAATGAAGTTCCTGGTTCAAAATGTTGAAATTGAACTGTTTAAGGTGGTGTGGCTTGGTCGTGATAACCAAGTGGGAAGAGCACCTAAGGGAAATAAACTATGTCCGTGCGATGGCATAGTGAGTCCGAGGAAAGTAGTCTCTATAAAAGACCCATGGGAGGGTCACGAAGTTGGGCCGTGGATAGAGCCCATAGCAGAAGATGCTAAAGAGACGTACTAGGGGTGAACGTCCTCCGGACTTGGCAAAGAAGAGTCTTTGCTATGGAACCGAAACAATACCTCAAGGAGGGAGGTAGAGATTCGATGTTGCTTGGTGCAACAATCAACGGATAGGAGCAAAAGATGAGTGGCCAAGATAGGGCCGTGGAATCCCTTGGAAGGAATCCAAGTGACAAAGTTAGGCGAGGAACACTAATGTGTTGGACACTAACAAGTTGCGGGAAAGGAAGTGTGTTTCCAAGGAGGGATTCCGAAATGCTCCGATTTGGCGAAAGTGGAAGCTCCAAGGGAGGGAGCGGTAAGGTAGCCAAATGATAGGGCCATGAACAGCCCTAGCACAAAGTATGATAACTGGAACTTTGGCACGAAATAGAAGAGAGGATGATGGTGCCCTCGAGTAGAGAACTTCCTAGGATGGGAAGTGGAGTTGCACAAAAGGTGCAAGGCAAGGTGTCGGAGACACCTAGGAAATTGACTCCAAGAAGTCAAAATTCAAAGTTCCAAAGTGCAAAGGTTATATCGATGGAAATTGAGACTACTCGAGAAGGAGTAGTGGGATTGACTTAGAGAAGGGTCTCTAAGAGGTTTAGCGAGAACTAAACCAATAAAAGGAGAGAACCATTACATGTGGTCCAATCAGTCTCTAAGTTGGAGAGACTACGCTCCTTAAAGGATGGACAAGGCATGGTGAGCCTTTGGTGTCAAACCATAGACAAAGATTGGCTAGGTGCCAAGGATGGAAATGGTAACATGTGTGGGTGTTACTTTATGAAAGGGTTTACCGTTCGATGAGGACATCGAACTTCGTCTATGGGTGGTGGAGTTGTGAGACACAAAATCCCTAGGCCCCAAAGTGGAGCCGGAAGGGCGCCACATGGTAGTGGCCGAAGCGAGAGCCAAACGAGCGTAACACGTTTGGACCAAAAGCTCCGACTTGAAAAGTCAAGAGCGGGAGTGGAACTCCCAACGAAGTGCTCGAGGAACGAGCACGAAGCGAGCAAAAGGCAAGGCTCCAAAAAGGGACCCAAAAGGACCAACACATGACACGTGGGAGTGTCCGAGATGGACTCGAGATGGAGTCTGAAGTGGAGTCCAAGATGGACCCGAGTTGGAGTCCGAAGTGGAGTCCGAGATGGACCCCAGATGGAGTCCGAGATGGAGTCCGAGATGGAGTCCGAGATGGAGTCCGAGGTGGACCCGAGATGG
Source organism: Selaginella moellendorffii (assembly GCF_000143415.4). NCBI lineage: Eukaryota > Viridiplantae > Streptophyta > Lycopodiopsida > Selaginellales > Selaginellaceae > Selaginella > Selaginella moellendorffii. The sequence goes on from NW_003314372.1 coordinate 413,647, forward strand.
ACCCGAGTTGGAGTCTGAAGTGGAGTCCGAGATGGACCCGAGATGGAGTCCGAGATGGAGTCCGAGATGGAGTCCGAGGTGGACCCGAGATGGACCCGAAATGGAGTCCGAGATGGAGTCTGAGATGGACCCGAGATGGAGTCCGAGATGGAGTCTGAGATGGACCCGAGATGGAGTCCGAGATGGAGTCCGAGGTGGACCCGAGATGGACCCGAAATGGAGTCCGAGATGGAGTCCGAGATGGACCCGAGATGGAGTCCGAGATGGAGTCCGAAGTCGAGACCGAGACCGGAACCGAGACTGGGACCGAGACCGGGACCGAGACCGAGACCGAGATCGGGACCGAGACCAAGACCGAGGCCGAGGCCAAGACCGAGACCGAGCCTGAGTCCGAGTCCGAATCCGAATCCGAGTCCGAGTCCGAGTCCGAGTCCGAGTCCAAGTCCGAGTCCGGAGCCTGAGAGGGTGAAAGCCCAAAGCGTTCGTCTCCCAGACCCTGGGGGGTTTGGTGAGCTCCAAAAGTATAGTAGGGGGAGGACTGCAGTGGAGCCAGTTTGGCCAGGAAAGGCCAGTTTGGCCCAGGAAGGCCGGACCCAGTGTTGGGTGATGAGCTGCCCACTGGGAAGTCCAAGACTAGAGTGAACACGGACCGACAAGCGGGGTAGCTTGGTGAAGTGTTCAAGAAGGGACCCAAAAGGACCAACACATGACACGTGGGAGTGTCCGAGATGGACTCGAGATGGAGTCTGAAGTGGAGTCCGAGATGGACCCAAAATGGAGTCTGAGATGGAGTCCGAGATGGACCCGAGATGGAGTCCGAGATGGAGTCCGAGATGGACCCGAGATGGACCCGAGATGGAGTCCGAGATGGAGTCCGAGATGGAGTCCGAAGTCGAGACCGAGACCGGAACCGAGACCGGGACCGAGACCGAGACCGAGACCGAGATCGGGACCGAGACCGAGACCGAGGCCGAGGCCAAGACCGAGCCCGAGCCCGAGTCCGAGTCCGAATCCGAGTCCGAGTCCAAGTCCGAGTCCGAATCCGAGTCCGAGTCCGAGTCCGGAGCCTGAGAGGGTGAAAGCCCAAAGCGTTCGTCTCCCAGACCCTGGGGGGTTTGGTGAGCTCCAAAAGTATAGTAGGGGGAGGACTGCAGTGGAGCCAGTTTGGCCAGGAAAGGCCAGTTTGGCCCAGGAAGGCCGGACCCAGTGTTGGGTGATGAGCTGCCCACTGGGAAGTCCAAGACTAGAGTGAACACGGACCGACAAGCGGGGTAGCTTGGTGAAGTGTTCAAGAGCCGGCTCTAGTTCCCCCGGGAGATCGACTGGCCGATGCTCCCAATCCAAGTGTGGGTGGCACTACCTACTTGGATACCTGGTGTGGCTCAACGGAACCCGCTCTAAGCCCATGGCTAGAGCACCCAAGGGCAGAAGGCGAGGAGAGTACCCAGGTGGCTCGCGTAAGGCCACGGTGTTCCGAAATGTTGTCCCAAAGGCCCAGATTGTGGAAAGGAAGAGGAGCAGTCCTCTGGGGTAGTGACCAAGGACACAGTCGTGTGGTGAGGAAGTCCCAAAGGACTGTGGGACTTAGTGGTCGGGCCTGTGGGTCTCGATCCAGTGGCAGTGTTAGCAAACACGACCAGGGGCAGAAAGGGACTTAGTGGGGACTGACAGAGGGATATTGGGGAAGGCTATCTCCTTGTCGGTGGGCATCCTAAGGATGCTAAGGAGTGGATCTGAGATGACCACTCATGGATGGTTTGCCTAGTCTTGGAGAGCCAAGACTGTGATGCAAGTGGTATTGGACTACCAGTGTGGCAAAGGTGATTGGGCATGGCCTTAGCGTAACGGGCTGCTATGTCGGTGGTACCTTTGAGTGTCAGTCATGGGATCGGACACGTGGAGCACTTGGACCAAGTGCAAATGTTGAGTGGCATGGATGCCATTCTCGGGGCTAGCAAGTCCCAAGTCCTAGATTGGACTTATGGAGGTTGTGAATGAGACTCCTCCAAGTGGTCAGAAGTGTGGTTAAGTGACTAAAGTAGAATGGAAATTTTAGTCGCTTACAAGTACTTGCACTCGGTCTCGCACTCGATCTCGGACTTGATCTTGGACCTGACTTTGGACTTGGTCTCAGGCTCAATCTCGGACTCAATCTTGGATTTGACCTCAAACTCGATCTCAAACTCGACCTCGGACTCGATCTTGGACTCAATCTCGGACCCGGTCTTGGAGTCGGCCTCGGAATCGGTCCCAGACTCTATCTCGAATTCAGTCTCCGAGTCAGTCTTGGACTCGATCTCAGACTTAATCCCTTCCGATGAACTGTTTGTCATTTTGGTTGTGCTTTCGGGGATCCTTTAGCCCACAACACCTCGGGGAGTTGGTTCCTTATAACTCCACCACCCATAGAAGAAGTTAAATGCCCACATCGAACATCTCTTTTTAATCCTACGACTTGTTGACCATGTCTTCGAGGGCATCCCCACACTTAGCGGTATGCCAAAATTAGCCTCCCTGGGCAAAAGCCCATGACAACGGAATATAGGTGTCCCTATACCCCTCACCTCACCATGCCCTAGTATGGGGTTGGGATTTAAACCCAACCTTGCTTTACTAAGGGGTTAGAACTTGAACCCAACCTCCATAGAATACATCTACGAATTTGATATCCCCGGGTGTAGTTTCTTACACCTGGTTGACCTAGCTAACCCATGTTAATTAGCTTACCTTTGGCATGCCTTCAGGTCCCAATATATGCCATTGCTCAACTTCACCAATTGATACTTTTAATTAAACTTTGCATAAGTACATAGAGTTCTACTTTGCTGAAATTCCTCCACTAGATCTCACACATTTGCTACGTTCCCATGTCGCTTTGCAGTGCAAAAATCCTTTTCACTTCTTATGGAACTCTCTCACCTTGTGTCCTTGTCACTTGCTCTTGCATGCATTGAGGATGGCCCCGACTTCGTATTCCTCTTCCCCTTGGATAATCTCAAGTAAAGTCTCACTTGGTCATTGCATAGCAGATCCTCAAAGTATGGCTTGAGTAAGTTTAAATGGAACACTGGGTGCATCTTCCCTATTTCTCAAGGAAGTCAGAGGCAATAAGCCACTTTACCAATTCGTGCCTCAATCTCATAATGCCGCGTGAACCTGCTTAAGGAACTCAAGATCAGGTCATCTCCAAGAATACATGCATTTTTACCTTTAGGTCAACTTCCAGCTGATCCCACTTGGTAGCCTTAGGTTCTTGGTGTTCAGCCACACCTTTTCCCCAGGTTGGAACTCTACATCCCAGTGCTTCTGGTTCGCATACTTGGTTTGCATTTGTTGAGCCCATTCCAAGGAATCCCTCACTAGATTCCAAATGTTCAATTTTTCTGTCATGAATGCCTCCACTACAGGTAACTCTCCATGATACTCAACCACACCGAGTTCCACAGGAACTTCAATAGCTTGCCCATTGACCATTGATGACTTCCCATGGACTCACCTGGATACTCGAGTGTGGTGAGTTGTTATAGCACATTTCCGCAAGTCCCAAATGACTTACCCAATCGGTCTGGTCTCCCGAGACATAGCATCACAAATAATCCTCGAGCTGCCTATTCACCCTTTTTGTTTGTCTATCTGTCTAGAAGTGTTAATGCCATCAACCTTGACTTAATACCCAATACCTGTCTGTGGGTGATAGGCTGTGCTGAATTTCA